>NW_028242224.1:0-52377 GCF_964263255.1 Lissotriton vulgaris | reverse complement strand
TTAAAAGTGCCTCTCGACTCGAAGTGCATATACCCCTGGGCTGATAAATGTGCTAGTGGGAGAGGCTACATACACAGAGTGAGTAAACGCCCGAAGACACGCAATTCCCACCTGGGCGCCAAGTGGGCTAGTGGGACCGGACCACCGCAACCCTACAGATGAGATCCATGGGGAAACACAGGGCCAAAGTACAGGACCAGGGCAAGAATGCGGACATGCAGTCCACTGGATCGGAAGACCCGCTGGCCTCATCCAGCATGGAAATCATACCGCCGACGGCACACAGGATGCCAAGCTGGACCTCATATTGGCCGAAATAAAGGCCTCAAGGGAGGCGCTGGAACTGCGGATGGATAATATGGCCACTGGCATGTCGCTCCTTAGGGCAGACCACAACAAACTAGCTGAGAAGGTCTCGGAACATAAGCTTGCGCTTGACGACCTGATACCGCAGCAGACGGACCACTCCACGAAGATAGAAAGCATGGAGAAACAGATCAAATTGCTGTGGGACAAGATGGATGACGCGTTAGGGTGGCCCGCCGCAACAATGTAAGAATCTTGGGAATTCCGGAGCCAAGCGAAGGGAGGTACCCCACGCAGTTCGTTGAAGACTGGCTGAAGAAGATCGTCAGTCCGCAGGACCTAACCCCGTTGTATAGTGTGGAACGAGCGCACAGAATGCTCGCAAGGCCGCCCAGGCTGGGGGCGCCACCGCGACCATTGATAGCACGCCTCCTTCACTATAAGGACAGAGACTCAGTGCTACAAGTGGCAAGAGAAAAAGTGCCGCTAAGGTATGAGGTTAAAACCACCTCAGTATACCCAGACTTCACCCCGGCGGTGCAACGAGCCAGGTCTACATTCCTAGGAGTGAAGCGAAAATTGCAGGACAGAAACTTGAAGTATGCCCTACTGTTCCCTGCTCACCTCACATATTGTACGAGAATAAATCGCACTTCTTTGACACCCCTGAGGAAGCAGCGGAGTGGATGGAGGTGACTCTGACGCTGCCGAATACGCAGGACCCGGTTGAGGATGACCAAGGTGGAGGGCCCTCACACCAGGAGGAACATCAGCGGACCAATGCGGGAGAAGAGCATGCGAAAGAATCGACAGCAAGAGGAAGGACAGCGTCGGACCGGTCTGGGAAGAAGACGAGCGTAGTCCAGCTGACAGAGGCAGCTCTGGCCGCCCATGATGCAAGAGGCAAAACAGATATGGGCAGCACTTCGGGCACACACACACGGAGGTCCGGCTCTGCGGATAGCCTGCAGCTCTTCCCCAAGATCACGGCACAAATGGCAAACGATCTCTGACTGCACTCTTGGAAGACTCCAGGTGGTAATGTATGAAACTCACACACAGGGACAAGAATGGGTGGACGGGAAATGGGGACACACCAGCTCAGGGCACGCTGTAGCACCACCAACAGGTACCGAGCAGGTGTATGTGGACAACACCCCCACAACATATAGACATGTTCTGGTTTGACTCTTGCCCACGTTGGGCAACAAGGTTTGGACCTTGGGTTTTTCTGCTTGGGGACCTTAAAGTTAGGGAGTTACACGTTTTAATGGCACTCGGATCATTGCATAACATACACATGGCCTTACTACCTCGAGGCTTGATGGACACGCCCACCACAGACAGACATGGGGACCCTTAATACCTACAAACTATGCACCTGGAATGTACGGGCATGGGGTCCATCCACAAGAGACACAGGCCATTGGCACAATTTAACCGGAGAGGTGTCATGATAGCTTGCCTCCAAGAAACTCATCTGAACAGTGCGGAGAGCGCAAAACTGCTCAAGAAATGGAAATGACAGCTGTTTGCTACCTCTGATTCTGTATTCTCAAGGGGGGCGTCAATGTGGCTCAGGAACTCAGTACCCTTTAAAATGGTGGAGAAGAGGATAGATAAGGAGGGTAGATATGTCTTTGTATGTGGTTTGCTGGATGGCTCCCCTGTTGTGCTTGGCAGTGTGTACGCACCGAACTCCGGTCAATCAGACTTTTTAGCTAGCGTAAATGGAGTGTTGGAAGACTGGGCGGAATACAAGTGGATTATAGGCGGGGATTTTAACGCAGTATTGGATATATCACTGGACAGGTCGCATCCACCTCTAAATGCCACTGAAAGTAGAAGGCATGCAGATGCACTAGTGCAATGGGCAGAGAGGTGGGATTTAGCAGACACATGGTGTTGCAAACACTTGTTAAACAGAGAATACACTTTTTACTCTCCGCCCCATAGATTGCACACTAGAATAGACAGAGTTTTCTGTACCAAGCCCTTGTTAGAGGCGGTTCTCACAGCGGAACATATGGGTAAGACCCTCTCTGACCATAACCCGGTGGAAGTAGCACTGCAGTGGGGCAAGGTCCCGACACCAATACCGACATGGCGCCTCAATGCGGAATTGCTGGAAGACACTGTCTTTAAGACATCACTTGCAGATGCCATTACAACTTATTTCAGCATAAACACAGGTTCTGGTAGTTCCCGGCAAGTGGTATGGGACGCATTTAAAGTGTCGATCAGAGGGGATGCAATGGGCACACGGGTAG
Organism: Lissotriton vulgaris; assembly: GCF_964263255.1. Classification (NCBI taxonomy): domain Eukaryota; kingdom Metazoa; phylum Chordata; class Amphibia; order Caudata; family Salamandridae; genus Lissotriton; species Lissotriton vulgaris. Next base: position 49,801 of record NW_028242224.1, on the reverse strand, counting down.
GCAGGAGACGTAATGTAATAGAAAGCCTCCGGGAGGTAGAGGGCCACCTGGCACTGTTGGAAAGTGAGGCTGCAGGTATGAACCTGCCTTTCACGCTGCTACAGGAGGCACACATATGTCACTCTGAACTGCTAGAGGAACTGCGTGTACTGGACTATAGCGAATACACCTGCAGGCAGCACGCACAAGCAGAAAGATCGGGGCCTTTGGTGGCCCTCATCATACGTGATACCCCTGCACCCCTGCCCATACTAGAGGTTACTGATCAAGGGGGGTCCCCAGCCACGACACAAATAGGCATTAACACTGCTTTTAGGGACTACTATGACACATTGTACGGTCCACACCGACAACTCTCGAAAACGGCACTTGAGGAGTTTATGGAGGGACTAGACCTGCTACGACTTGAGGACCGCCAAAGAGAGGACCTGAAGCCCCTTATCACGGTTGCGGAGGTCCGGCAGACGATACTCAGTTGGTCGTCTCCCTGTCCCAGTTGATCGACCATCCAGAAAACCTGACCAACTGCCTTACAGGAATTCACAACTGGATGAATAACTCATCATTAAAACTAAATGGGACAAAGACGGAGGTGATGCTCCTAGGAAAACAATGGACGACCATCCCTCCAGCACTCTAGCCCGATGTGTTCGGGGAAATCCCCCCCCCCCCCGAAACGTGAAATTAAGACACTCGGTGTGTGGCTCGAACCAGAGCTTACTATGAAAACACAAGCAACCAAAACCTCGGGCACCTGCTTCGGGCTCATGCGCACGACCCGCAAGATCCTGCCCTTACTGCCACCTACTTCTAGGAAACTACTCATTCAGGGACTAGTACTGTCCCGCCTGGACTACAGCAATCTGGTTTATCTGGGAGCCCCTGAGGCCACCCTAACGAAACTCCAGCGGACACAAAATGCGGCGGCACGCCTGCTCACTAACATCCCCTCCAGAATGTCCGCCAAGCCGGCCCTCAAAGCTCTGCACTGGCTCCCTGTGCGCCAAAGGGTGCAATTCAAAGCGATGTGTACGACACATAAGCTGATCAACGGATCTGGCCCGGCGATCCTCAGCAAAATGATCACCCCCTACACAGCAACCAGATCCCTACGATCCCAGAATGAGAACCTAGCTAGCATTCCTAGATTTGAAAGAACCCGCACAGGAGGACGACAATTCTCCGTTCAAGCAGCTACGGGATGGAACGCTCTTCCCCGCTCCCTCAGACTTGAACCTAACTACCTAGCATTCCGCAAGAAATTAAAGACTCATCTGTTTCCTAAATGAAGTCCCCTTGACTGTCTCCCCTCCCTCTCCTCCCCCTCAACAGGATCACAAATCTTATAGCGCGGGGATGCCCTTGGGTCACCAGGCGCTTTAGAAATCGTTATTAAATTAAATTAAATTAAATACGCGCGCTCCCAAGGAATAAAATCCCTGGGACAGACGGCCTTTCAGCAGAGCTCTATGGGGCCTATGTTGACCTACTTGCCCCACGCCTACAGGTAGTGTATCAGGAGGCGCTATGAACTCAGACACTGCCACAGTCGTCCCTACAGGCGCTGATAGTCTCACTCCTGAAACCGGGCAGAGACGGAATGCACTTAGCTAACTACAGGCCCCTATCCTTACTGAACACAGATTATAAAATACTGAGTAAGATCCTGGCGACGAGACTAGCTCAATACATCCCACAATTAATACACCCTGACCAATGCGGGTTCGTTCCTGGCAGGAGTACAGCTATGAACCTGCGAAGGCTAAGCCAACTCATGATATACGAGCAGGCAAGCGAGGGAACGGAGGGATGTATTTCCCTAGACCTGAAGCAGGCATTCGACTCACTTAAATGAGATTTTATGTTTGCGATGTTTGAAAAGTTTGGGATACCGCCCGAGTATGTTGCCTGGGTCAGGTTGTTGTATACCCACCCGACAGCCCGGGTATGCACGAACAGGTGCATCTCGGCAAAATTGGACAATGCGAAGGGTACCAGGCAGGGTTGTCCGCTGTCCCCGCTCTTATTTATTCTGGCACTTGAGCCATTGCTCTGTAAACTTCGGAAATTGGCGCACCACAGGGGCATAAAAAGAGCCGGAGCAGTTCACGTGGTGTTGGCATATGCAGACAATATCATTCTGTACCTGCGGGATCTGAGGGGTGAACTAGACCCCATCCCTCAAATTTTTGAGGACATTGTCGGGCCTCACCATTAGCGAGCCTAAGTCTTATGGATACTGCTTCAACGCCACTGGTGCGACCACCCCACTGTCCTTTGCACCACACACTTTCCAGGTGGCGGAAACAACCTTCCGATACCTCGGGATTCAGGTATATAGAGGAGCTGGGGACATGATTGATGGTAACCTGGGAAGGGCAATAGCAGCACTGAAATCGCAGGTACAATTCTGTACCGCATTGCCACTGTCAGTGGCGGGCAGAGTGGCGATCTCCAAGATGGTTGTACTACCCCGCCTAATCTACTACTTCACGAGCCTGCCATTCGTGGTCCCTGCTACAATGTTTAAGATGCCGAATACGATTCTAACGGAACTAGTGTAGGGCTCGGGCGGAGGCGTATCGGCCTGTCCAGGCTGCAGCTCACCACCGGAACCGGCGGTATGGGAGTCCCGGACTTCCGGGCATACAACTATGCTTGCCAACTACAGTGGCTGGCCTACTGGCTGGCAGGACAAAATTTGCATGAAATTGACATGTCAGAGGCGGACTGGTCAAGGGGGAATGTCCATACACTGTTACTACCTCGTTCGGAGGTTCCTGCGTCGACGCCTCCGATGCTTGACTTGCGATAAACTATTGGAGGAAGGCAGTGAAATACACGTCACCTGCGTCCTCATACGCCCCCACAATACCACTACTAGGAATCCCACTGGGGACAGGGCTGCTGTCGAACCAAACACTCACTGTATGGCACGAAGCGGGAGTGACACAAGTCGGGGATCTGTTCGCAGATGGCCGGATGATGTCCTTTGAGGACTTTCGTGACACGTATCATACCCCGGGAGGAATGTTCCTTTTGCACGCCGGAGTGCGTCGGTATGTAGCGAAGACATGGGCACCGAACGGGGAAGAGCCACTTATAAACCCGCTGTTGACGATGCAGTATCTCATGGGAACGGGCAGCCACCTGACTAAATGGATTACAAATGGTATTAGAACAGGGAGGGCGACCTCGTTACAGCCTCTAAAAGCCAAATGGGAGGGAGACATCGGAAGACTGGTCAGGGATAAGGAATGGGAACGAATCCTCAAATTTCCAAAGAAATTGTCAAGAAACCCGAAGTTTAAGTTCATCCAACTTATGGTTCTACATAGGGGGTACCTAACACCTCACCGATTACACGCTATGTTCCCTAAAACAGCTGATAATTGCCCCCGGTGCGGTGCGGATGACGCAAGGCTAATACATATGATATGGGACTCCCCGAAATTAGGGTACTACTGGAAAACGATACATGAGGCGCTACTTAGACTGGCTCTTTCCAAGCCGATTGACACCGTAGAATATGCCATATTAGGACTGGGGCCTGTGGAGCGCAAAAAAAGTGTGGCTACACGATTCACTGATCTGGCTTTGCTACTTGCCAAACGCACAATAACAATGAGTTGGAAGTCGGCTAGGCCGCCTGACCCAGAGATGTGGAGGGCGGAGGTGGTGCGTTGGGGAAAGGCAGAAGGTGAGACACTGCAGCACGAAGAGCGTAGGGTACTCAGGAAAACCCTAATATCCTTGGATTGGAATACTACACTCGGGACATTTGAAGCGGAAGGGGACACTGCGTCTGATTCATCATCCACCGCCGGTTAGGATGAAGGGTAATGGGCTTATGTTAGTGTAGATCATTCTATAGTTAGCGCTAACTTACACTCGGATGGGAGAATATAATTCTGTGTGCAACAAATAGAAACCTTACGCAATCATTATGTATATAGTCCCCGTGGGATCTGTGTTGAGTCCAGAATTGGAAATCAGCCGTGCTAGGTAGAGCCATGTATCATAAAGTTTGACTGTAACTACTTATGAGTGCCGGGAGAGGGAGGGTAGGGGTGGGGGGGGGTTTAGCATGGAATTATTGGGATTAAAATTGAAAATGTCTAATTGTTGAACTAGATACTGAGGGTATGTGTACATATCGGACTGCAGAGCTTATGACTGTGCTGGAATTCCTGCATTTGTACTTACCTATCCTGCTAATAAAAAATATATATTTTTTAAAATCTATATTACCTATAGTAATTTCCCTTCTCCATGGATGTCTGATGTAAATGTAGTTAAATGTACATCATTAGTTGTAAAGTTGAATTTTGCTTTCTTTATAGATTTCCCCTGAGGAAGGGACATCATAGTCCCGAAATGCATCGGGCTGTTCACAAGCATTTGAAGACTATGTAATACTAAATGTATTTTGTATTATAATGGTCATGAGGTAATGACTGTATATTGGTTTCCCTGAGCTGCTTACAAGCCACCATTGCAACCACTGCATATATAACTAATCATAATGTTGATTTAATGTATCGTTGATGAATACAAATACTTTTGTCATATTTGAAGGATTAGTTTTTTGAACTGTGATTGACTACTGTTTATTGTCTCACAACATTGCTAAGTCCCTCGGGACGTTAGTGCACAGTGCACAGTGTTTGCTACCGGGTTCGGCAGCATTTTCTCTATTTGCATAGCGCTTCAAGGGCACACCGCTTCAAAGGGCCCACAGTTCCTAGACCAATACAACGTGGTGGGCACAAAAGCAGCCTCTTCCAACTGCGCAGCACTTAGAAGGCACAGCTCTGAGTGCAGGTGGGCATAGTTCCTTTACCACAGCGCTGAGGGCTCAGGCAGTATAGCGCTTAGCAGGCAGCACTCATGAGGCACAGCAGTATTCAGTGGCACAGCGCTTCTCACCTCCTGGGGGCCCAATCCAAGGTGCTCCTTATTAGACAGGTCCAGCTCTTTTCCCTTCCAGGCACTTTTAGGCGCAACGCTTGCGGGGCGCAAGGTCCCAGCAGCCTCAGGGACCTAGGGGGGACCCTCCTTCTTCAGGGGGCCGTGGGACAGAGCAGCAGGCACTACTGGGCCAGGTCAACAGTCAGTGGGGGCTTCATCAAAACAGGGCGGTAGGCTGACACCATCCGCCACTGCAGCGTGGCCCTCCTCCTGAACAGCAGCCTGAACTCCTGAAGTGGGGCTTCCACTAGCCCTGGGGACAGTAGAGGGGTGATAGATGGGTGCAGGGTCCAGCACACAGACCCAAGTGGCGGTATCCCCTGGCAGCAGGTCCCCTCACGTTCCTGTCCCAGCTGTGTCTCAGCACATGGTGGCACATCCCCTTTATTTATATTCCCTCACCCCACCTTCCAGGCAGTGCCAGAGCCTTCTAGAATTCTCAGGCGAACTGGTTTAAACTGGCTCAGGGGGAGGAGTAGAGCACCCTGGGTGTCAGGCTTTCCCTTCAGATGCTGGGGTGGCTGGGTACCTAACATCTAGACCGCTAACCTACTGCAGTCAGGTGGCACAACGCATAGCCATGGCATTCATTTTAAATGCAGCATTCCATCAGGGTACATTTTACATAATGGGGGAAAATAAGTGCACACCATTGCATCACATTATCATATTAGCCAAGGCATCTCATACCTCACATGGCCTATACAACTTTATTTACCATGGGGGAGACATCCTAAACAGGGGGGTAAAAAGCGAGAAAAAAATTGGGGAAAATGTGCCAAGTCTAACATAGTGATATACAATTCTTTTGACAAATTAGATGAAGATTCAATATTTTTGGCGTAGAAGGCAATTTTAGCTTTACACAGTGAGAATTTGTGTGTAAAGCATCTCTTATATTATGTTTTTTCTAGTTCATCACAATGAGTTCTCTATCGCTTTTCCTGACTTCTGCAGGTCTGCTTTAACAACCTATAATCTTCCGAAAACCAGGGTGCAGAAATGTGATGTCTCTTAATCTTGATCTTTTTTACAAGGACAAGAGAGGAAGAGGCCTCGTTAAGCCAAGAGTTATAGTTAAAAACAGCTGTATGAACGTTTGAAGTGGTCTTTGGAGAAGTGGCATACATACATTGGGCAAACAATGCTGGTTCTACTTTGTGCCATGCCCGTGATAAAGTGCAGGATGGTTTGGCTGAAGGAACGCAAAGTGGTGATTTTATTGTGATGTCAAAAAGAACAGCCCGGTGATCTGACCAACCCAGAGAGAGAGTTCTCACATTTCCAAGAAAGGGATTGTTAGATAAAATACCATCCAATAATGTACGGCGGAGTCTGTAGGGGTTGTAATCAATTGTTCTAGACCAAGTGATTTCAAATTGGCATGGAGATGTTCTGTGTTTTTGTCGTTAGGATTACCTAAATGAAAATTAAAGTCTCCAATGACCTTAAAACTATTTAGTAGTATATCAGCCTCAAGGAGGTTTGTGAAGTCCTGAACAAAGCTGGAACAAGCTTTGGGAGAATGGTAGATGGCTAATCCTTAAAGGTTTGAGATAAGGAAAAAGTGATGTTAAAAGTTAGGGCCTCACAGAGAAGAGTCTCAATAGGGGTGCAAAAAATAGTGAAATCCAAGTAATAAATAAGAGCAATCCCACCTTCCCGTTTACCCTAACGATCATGCCTGAAAATGGAGAAGCCAGGAGGGAGCTTGGACAATATAACTTGAGTCGAAGATGGTAAAGTGTGGAATGTTAGAAGGGTTGCTAAGTGCAAAGATATGCAGATTTTAATAGACCGGATTGTGTGCAGAGTTGTGATGAAAAATACAGATTTTTTCTAAAGGTTGACAACCTTGTACTAGAAGGGGAAGTTGTGAATGTTTCTGGTGATGGCTGTAGAGTGGACACTGCAGTTGAAGTGATACAACAGAGAGTTGGAGGAAATTAAGTTTTGGAACAATAAAATTAGGGTGAAGTGTCAAGTCAGCAGATTTATCGCTGCAGTGAACATGTGTGTGATTCAGTGGTTTACAGGGTGAAGAATAGGGGTAGGAACAGATGTGCTCCCAGCAAATATGTGGAATTTATTCTTAACCGTTAGGCCATTACTTGTCAATGTTATTTTCTGTCCTGTATTTTTAGAGGGAAGATGTGTTGTAAAACGTTTACATTCACTTCGCTATTGTGCTTTGTGTATTGTTTATGTTTAACTGAGGAAATGTCTCCACAGTTACCTATTAAAATGTTTAGATTAACTTCTCTTTTGACTGCCTGGCTGTAAGCAGATGCTGTGCTGCACTAATAAAGAGCTGTCTGTCAAATAGTGTGCTTTTTAAGTTTTTTGCATTCATCAACCAGTTCATCCTTCATAGAGGAACCTATCTGTACAGCTGTCAAAGCTTATTGTTGTTTTCCATAATCATACCTTGATGGGTTGATTAATGGAATATGCTTTCAAGAGTTTGCTTTTAAGCAGTTTGGTAAGAAGTTAGGGCCATATGTATCAAGAAACCGATTTGCGATTCGGAAATTACGATTTTTACCGAATCGCAAATTCAGAATCGCAAATCGGCATGTATCAACACAATCGCAAATATTTAGCGATTCGGATAAAATCGCTAAATAATTGCGCGATGGCCAATAGCGATTCCTTAATCATAAAAAATCGCTAATTTGCGAGATCGCAGACTGTAAATCGCTAAATTGCGAGATCGCTGGCTGAAAATCGCAAAATTGCGATGTTCCAACGGGAAAAATCACAATTTTGCGATTTTCTGGAAACTTCCAATCGCAATCCTGATGCTTTATGATGACATCACCATCCAGGAAGTGAGTGATTTCCCATGGTGCTTCAGTATTGCTACTGAGAGAGGGTGTGACTGTTGTTTGCTACTCAGGAGCCATGGCAGAAGGAGGAAATCAGGATGTTCCAGCAACACAGCAGGAGCAGCAAGAGGGGGAAGCAGCCAGGAAGAGAAAGCGCAAGTTCTCTGAGGCAGAACTAGAAACCCTCATCACAGAAATGGTGCCAAACCATGAGGCATTATTTGGGAGGAGTTCGCACAAGGTGCCTGAAGCCAGGAAGAGAAGGATTTGGGAAGGCATCCAAGCCAAAGTAAATGCCCTTGGAGTGACACACCGGACAAAAGAAGTGTTGAGGAAGCGCTGGTACGACCTGCGCCAGCACTCCAAGGAGAAGTTGGCTGCCAGGCTGGAGCAGTCCCAGCTCACCGGTGGGGGACCCTCCAATGTCACAGACTCAACGCCGCTGGAGGAACTGGTAGAGGGCACACTGCCGCCACAGAGTGTTGCGGGTGTATCCCTGCTAGACAGCTCAGCCCAACCAGCTGCAAGACCAGGTAAGGAGCATGCCTTCCCCACCCTAAACCACCCCCACCAACCCCCTGCAGCGACCTAGGGATAAGGGGAACCACATGTCAGCCCTGAGCAAGTACACAGGCACCCACAGCAATGCATTATGGGAGATGTAGTCGCAATTGTCAGTAATGTTTGAAGTAGCATCCAACTAAAGCAAATTTCAGATGTGCAGGTCAGGAAAGTTGAATGACACAAGTGAAGTTAGGGAACAGTGTTAAAGAATTTATTTGACCATCACATGATAGGAACAAAATATTAATGTGTGCTGTTCTATCCACAGCACCTGCCAGTGGGAAGGCAACAGCCAGTGCAAGTGACACAGGACCCCAAGCCTCTGGAGAAGGTAGCCAGGGCCAGGATACAGATGGGGAGGACAGTCCTTTCATCCAACCACAGGGACACAGAAGGAGGATCGTGAGGCCATTAAGGATAATGGAAGATGAGGATGAGGACAATGTGACAGCGCAGTCTGAAGCACCAGTTACCCTGCAGCAGGAGCCACGACCACAGACCACAGGCAGGCGTAGACCCTGCACAGGCTTCGGCTCCAGTGAGCACCAGGATGAATTTGTGTTTGCTGGCCTTGAAATGCACATGCTCCAGGTACACCGCCTGCAAGGGAAACATATGAAGGCCATTCAGCGGGAGATTAGGGCAGGAAACAGGGGAATACACCAGGAAATCAGGGGGGCTGTGCAGGAGCTGACTGCCTAGTTGGGAGCAGAACGCGCAGCCAGGCGCAAAGAAATGGCCCACACGCAGCCGCGGTGCGTCCATTGGGGCGTAGGGGCGTAGCCCCACTAAGCCCTGGACACACCGTGGCACTGTCTGCAGCTAAGCTTAAGCTAACAATTAATTTAGCGCAGCGCGAGGGTGACACGGATCATGGTGCGGTCGGAGTGCGCAGGGGTTGGGGGGCGGGGCTGCTGATCTGCTGCAGCTCTTTGAGTGACAGTCTGCAGCAGGCCAGCACTGCGCGCATGAGCTGAGACTTGCCCGCGCATGCGCCGATACCAGTAAAACACTTAGGCATAGAGAAGGGGCCGGGGGTGCGGCTTCAGCCGAGCCAGGTTTTCAAAGACTGCCCAGGGCGAGTGCACACTGTGCCCCCCTAGCCAATACTGGTGCTGCATGCAGCGCCAGGATTGGCTGGTCCACCGTGCAACATCCATTATTGGTTGCCGCGCGTGGGTGGGCGAGGGCAGAGTGGCGCGACCCCGGACAGAGAAGCTAGCAGACCCCGTCGAGAGCCCCCCAGACCCAGTGTGTGACCCCCCCCACAGCCTCCCGGTGCCAGTCGTCCCTGGAGGGGCTGCGAGAGGAGCAGCAGGAGCCGCTGGCAGAAGTTGTGGAAAGTTTCCATGAAGATGCCGAAGACGGTGAGACTGAGTCCGTCTTTACTGAGGTAACAGATGCAGCTGAAGACGTCGCGTGTTGGTTTTATGTCAGCGGTGTACGTGGAGACTGATGCTTAGTTTGGCGCATCTAAGACTGACTTAGTGGGCGCGGGGATCCAATTTGTGATACTACCTGCCTTTTGGGAAATTATGAACACCATATACTTCGAATCTTCATGACCTCGATGTTAAAATTTTGTGCAAACAGCTACTCCTGCGCCTGTTAGGTTTGTTGAGGCCGTAGTACACTGGCAAAAACACATGAAGGCGCCCTGTCAAAACTTCGAAAATGCTACCAGTGTGTAAGCGCGATGCCCTGCTCTTGTCTCGGTCTTAGCCCCGCATTTCTTTACCCCTAACAGAATTTCGGGAAATCGGGAATAAACAGGGAAAGTACTTTCCCCCAACTCACAACTTTTTTTTTTCTACACAAGTGCTGACCATGGGATTCGAACCCAGGTCTCCAGCAGCCGTCCATCAGTCAAACGCATCTCCCCGCCTCCTTCATTTTCATCTTTTGCACTTTTTCCAACCTCGTGCAAGTATCATAGCCAACCCTGATTCAGAATCGTGGAAAGCCTGGCATCATATTCAACAACCAGGAAAAAACTTCTATTGACGAGTCCCTCTTGAGACACACATATATACTTTAACGTCCCTGTTCTGCTCACGTGATGCACATTTCCCATCATTTACGTTTACATGCACGTGACACAGTTGTGACAACTTTAACGGATTTATTTGAACCAAGTGGGACGAGCAGCAGGTATTCATTTGTTATTTTATTTTTTTCCTATGCGCTCTCGGATGTCTTTGCGGGTTGTTTGTGCCAGGTGTTTAGGGATTATTCCCAAGCCTTTGAGCCCTGCCCCTCTTTAATTATAAATCTAACGTAGAAAAAAATAAATTGATAGTTAGATCACACATCTACAAATGTGGTCTTTCCCAGCCTAAACGTTTGCGTCTGCCTAGGAATGACATTTATTTTTATTTTGTATGCTAGAATTTTTGTCAACGTTATGATGTCAGACGTACGATTTGATGTATTCTTGAATGATTACACATCTGCTGTTGCGGCTTTAGTGAGGAGGCTCTAAGTCCCAGACTGCTCAGACCCAAGGAGGAGGGGCCGGTGCTCTGCTGCATTCCAGTTACTGCTGCTATTTCCACAATTGCTGCTGCACCATAAAGGACCTGGAGTCATCCAGCAGCACTAAGGGTGGGCCCGTCTCTACCTGAACATGACTGGAACAGGCCCTATCCTATTTCAGTTGGCACATTTCACTAGCCCATTGGGGGTCTTGTGTAATGGGCAAATAGAAAGATGTTGCACTGGCAGAATTGTCTTCTGAGAATGAGGGCCCACCAGTGAAGTCTGCCCCAGGTAAGTGCTCTATTCTCTCATAATTTTCTTCAGTGGTGGGGGGCACTCACTGAGGAAATTGCTACTGTGGAAAAGGAATTAGCCATGCAGGCCAATGTTAACCGCCTGATCTCTTCTTGGTCCTCAACCTCCCCATCAGATTATGCTGCCCCAGCTGCGGCTGTGGATATCCAGGAGAAGGGTTTGGTTCTTGTTCCTCCCTCGGCGTTGTAAGGACTACTCTGACCCAGGTACTTGTGCTCCAATCCCCGCTAATATATCGGCTAGTCATGAACATCTCTCCCTTTAACCAGCACCTTTATCTGCTAAAAGGAAAAAAGTGAAAGGGTGGGTCCAAGACTGAAATATTCTAAACCCCCATTTTTTTATTGGCAAGCCTCTTTTATTACAATCAGCCCTGTCATTTGTACAAGGAAAAGCGAAGCTTTGCCGAAGTTTGCCATTAACACAGCGTTGTAATATGCCATTAACATCGCATGTGTTGTAATTGCATGCGATGTTAATGACATCGCACCGTCGTAGAATGCGTACTAAAAGCATGCGATGTGAACGACGATGCGATGTCAAAGTCGCGGTGCAATACCATCGCAATGTTTTGACCCCGATACGATGGGTGTTTCCCGTCTTTGCCAGTTGTGCTATTTTTTCAATAAGTTCTTCCGGGTGTCTTTGCTCTTTTCCTACCGAGGTGGGTGGTCCACCCCAATCTGAACATTTCAGTTTAGGCCTTGCCGTAAATTGCATCTAATTCAGCAAACAGATGGAAATGCATTCAAAAGTACCTTTTCTACTCCGGCAAGGCGCACATCTCCCCCTGCAAGGCTCAGCCTGTCTATTTTCGACTTTAATTTGTGTGTGTAAATGGATTTAACACAGCCCCGTGGTGTGGACATATCCCCCTGATCATCCATCATGATTAGGGCTCCTGGTTTTATGGTATTTATTTTATTAACATTTCCGTCTGTATTTATCCATATTTGTTTTTGCCTATATAACTGATATATATTTCAATGTTTATTTTGTGCTTAGAGAATAAATGGAGCCGTAAAATTTTATATTTCTCTGTTTATTTAACTCTTGAACATGCATGCATGGATGCCTGTCACAATTTAGCAAAGTAAGCAGCCATGTATAACTAAACCCTACACTCATAAGTACATATTAGTGTTATACTACAAAAATACGTTAACATATGCCTATTTAAGGAAATCTCATCCTGTTTTTTAATTCCCCAACAGAAGTACTCATCATGGGCCCAAACCCCGATGCCTGGAGCGGCACCTGCTGGCCCACCGCCCTCAGAAAACCCGCCAACCCCCACAGACCACGCACACAACCTGGGAATCATCCTGGACTCCGAGCTCAAAATGGACCGCCAGATCAACTCTGTCTCATCTTCCTGCTTCCTCACCCTCTTCCTCCTTCGTAAGACCTTCAAATGGATCCCCCTCAAACACCGAAAGACAGTCACTCACGCCCTGGTCACCAGCAGACTCGACTACGGCAACGCACTCTACGCCGGAATAAACAAAAACCTCATCCGCAAGCTACAGAACATCCAGAACGCCGCCGCAAGACTGGTCCTCAACCTGCCAAAACACTGCCACATCTCCCAGCACCTGCATACACTCCACTGGCTCCCCGTCAAGGCGAGAATCATCTTTAAGATGCTCACCCACGCACACAAGGCCCTCCACGGCACCGGACCAGCATACCTGAACAGTCGACTCAAATTCCACGCACCCCAAAGGACCCTACGATCAGCCCAGCTTTCCTACGCCGTGGCCCCCGCACCAGAAAGACCAGATCGGGAGGCCGCTCCTTCTCCTTCCTCGCGGCCAAAGCATGGAACGCCCTTCCGCTCCACCTCGGACAGACAACATCGCTCCCCATCTTCGCAAGCAACCTCAAACCTGGCTCTTTGACAGACCCCCTCCTTGATGGACTGGAACCTGCACCCGACCACCCCCCCCACCCTTAGCGCCTTGAGACCCTTACGGGTGAGTAGTCGCGCTTTAACAAACTCCTGATTGATTGATTGATGTATGTTTAGTGCTAGGAGGTCCAAGTCTGCTTGCGGGTCCCAAAGTATCTCACACACAATCCAAGGTTCTGGAATCTCCAAGAGGGTTCTTGAACAAACCCTTACAAATCCACTGGTGAATTCTTTGTGGGACTGTCCAGGTGAGCTCTGTTAACCTGTAGCTTGCAGGGAGTTCACTCTTAGTCCTTTGGCAGCAAGGTAATCCACAGGGCTGCAGGTTCACTTGGTACAGTCCTCAGAGGTCAGGCCTTAGAAATCTTTGCACAGCAAAACTTCTCAGCAGGGCACTTCTTGCTTCATTCAGTTTCAAGCCCCAGTTTCTGCCCCTCTCAGAATAGAAATAAAAGTCTAGATAAGACATTCAAATTGAATGCGTTGATGTTATCCAAGCGAGGCCACTGGGAGTGTACCCCGTCTCCTAATTCTGCTGCTTTGTATTTCCCTCAGCACTGGGAGTATTTTACTTGGGTAGAGGGGTAATGTAGATGTTGGATTGTCACCAAGTATGCAGGCAATATGTTTGGTTGCCCATCTTGGATTTGTATTTTCATTCGCTACTTCCACTGTTGAGAGAGTTAGGTTACGAATTTTGGATTTTGCTTTGTTAACGTTAAAGCTTGCCACCTTTTCGAATTTACCTAGTTGGTGCTGTAGTTGTGGAAGTGAGACCCCCGGGTTGGTACGGGTTAGCCGTACGTCTTCAGCAAACAGCATTACTTTGTGATCTCTCGCAAAGTGGAGGCCTGTCAGCTCTCTGTCATCTCTAAGGTGTATCATTAGGAAACAAAGGAGGAGGGGGAGAAGGGACATCTCCGGCTGGTGCCCCATTGCGTGTGTAAGACGGAGAAGGGCACCACTTCTAACAATATTCTGGATACCAGGGTTTGATAGCCCATAGTGCTAAGGTTTGAAATCTGGCCCTATTCCCACCCTTTACAATACTCTTCATAGTAAGAGGCCTAGCTGTTAGCTTTATTTTTCCCTCAGAGTTTTAAATAGAGCAATCAGGCTAAATCTTTTCCTGTCACCTACTGGGCTGTTTAACCTTTGACTGCTTATAAGTTAAAAAAACATGAACTTCATTTTATTATTGCATTTCACAAGTTTGGTCCAAGTAGTGAAATAGCAGCAGGTGGCAGCACAGGAGGTTAATGTGCCTGCTGCAAAGAACATTTACCTGATGCAGATCACTAAATGCATATGATGTAAATAGGTCAGTGGTGAGTCACTGCTTTTGTTACTTGCAGTTTGTATGTTAAAATCCTAACATACAACAACAGCAAGCTATTAACAGTCATCTAAGAGCTGCATGCAAACTGCAAGGAAAGAATTGGAGCGTTATGATGTTTTCACACAGTCTTTGTTGGATTACCCTAGAACTGCTGTGCAACTTCTTCTACTCTTAGAGCTGAGATTTCCATGAAAGTCTTATAGTCTGAATTCAGCACCCGAGCATAATAGGGCGGAATGTATGAAGCTCTGTGGTTATACTGAGAAGCAGCTACCTATGTTATGCCATCTATCAATGTAATAACTGTACTTTCACAATTGCTTTATTAACCTTCCTGCTTTCTCAAATTTGCTTGAAAATGCATGATTTTTCTTCCTTTTTTTCAACATTTTCTTGGGGGGGTTATCCCCACAAACCCCCCTTTTGGGGTTCGGGCTCGCTCGCTGCGCTCACTCGCTACGGTGCTGTATGCAAATCACTTTGCACCCCCCAACCCCCACCCTTAGCGCCTTGAGACCCTTACAAGTTGTCATGGTATCATTATTTCTCACCTAGAAGTAGTTGCGCATGATCTCATCACGCCTCTGTCTCCCAGCTGCTGCAGCAGCTACGCCAGCTTCCATGTGTACACGTCCAGGTCCCTCCACGTCCGAGGATTCTGAGTCACTCAACTCCATTGGTGTCCCTTTCCTGGTAGCAATGATGTGCAGCATGGCGCAAGTCACTACAATTTTGCAGCACGTTTCTGGGCTGTATTGGAGGCTCCTCCACTTTTGTGAATGCATCTGAACCTGCTCTTCAATATGCCAAATGTTCTCTCGATGGTGCCTCTTGTTGAAATGTGTGCCCGGTTGTAGCGCCGCTCCCCAGCAGTGGCAGGATTCAGGTAGGGTGTCAGGATGAAATCCCGGACTGCATAGGCACTGACCCCTGTGGGTGGAAATGTAAAAAGGTCAGTCACTGTCATGCACATGCTGGTCATTTGGTATGTGGGCTGTCATTGTGTGCTTTTACCTAGTAGGTATCCCTCTCCAAATTCCCCTCTTTAGAGTCTACGGTATAGCCCACTGTGACGGAATATGAAGGCGTCATGTGTGCTTCCTGGATACTTTGCCACTATGTCAGTGATTATGTTTTTAGCATCACACACCATCTGTATGTTCAGTGAGTGGTAGCATTTCCTGTTCCGGAATACATACTCTATGTTTGAGGGGGGGAAATGGCAACATGTGTCCCATTTATACATCCTATGACGTGGGGGAATTGGGCAATGTTGTAAAAGTCCTGCTTTGTCTGTGCTAGTTCCTGTGGGGTGCTGGGGAAGTGTATGTGGTGTTGCATCCTATGTGTCATGGCGTCGAGGAACGCATGGAAGAAGCGCGACAGGGCACTTTGTGACACCCCTCCTGCTGAGGCTATGACCCCCTGAAAACTGCCTGAGGCTAGCAGGTGTAGTGAACACAGGACCTGGATGTGTGTGGATATGGCCTGGGTCCTGCGGGTGGGGTGTTCTAGGTGGGGCCTCAGTTCCTCAATTAAATCAAGTATGCTCTGTTCCTCCAGTCTGTAATGGGTGAAGATGTCCTCCTCAGTGCGCTGGAAGATGGTGGTGCGCAACCGGAATATTCTCTCCTGCCATCTCCTCTGCGCCACGGCTCTCAGTCTTCGCCTCCTCACTATCATGTACAGCCCAGACATTGTGGATAAGAGTGTGTTGCATTCTGGGCTTAATTTTATTCTTTGCACGTGGTTACCACCTGCTCCCACTTGATGGTAATTGCGATTCCTTAATTTGCGAATTCCCTTATTTCGCAATTTGCAATTGGTTGATACATTCCAAGGCGAATTCTTAATTGCGATTCCCAGATTTGCGATTTTCGCTAACCGGTTTCAGCGCAAATTTGGAAATCGCTATGGAATTCGCTATTTACCACATTAGCACGGTTTCCAAATCGCAAAATAGCGATTCCTTCTTTTGCATGCATTTTATACTTCATACATTGTGATTTGCGATTTATAGGTTCGCAAACGGACTTTTTAGCGATTCACATCGTTTGCGAGCTAATTTCTGCTTCACACATATGGCCCTTGGAGCTTTCTTCCAGAATCTGTGTTGCGTTATGCATGTGAGCATTTGTTTAGTGAATCCTCCAAAACTCTGGCCCTTACACTATGTTTGCTCCGATTTTATTTGAAAAAAAGCGTATTACTGGTGTACTAGACAGCTGCCTCTAAAAGTTAGGGGTGATTTAGAGTTTGTGAAAGGAGTACAGTCTGTCACAGTGGTAGAGAACATTACCTCCACCAATCGCATAGATTACTGTCCTCCAAATGTAGAGATGTCCGCCAACCCAGCAGCTGTTTCTATACTTTGAACCAAACCACCATCAGACACTACCCTTCACGGATCAAAAATTAGCTGGACAGCTTTCAGTTTTGACAACTATCTACAAAATGATTTTTATTTTTCAAAAACAAAAAATAATGACCTCCACACTTGGTGAGTTTTTTAGGTTTTGCCTGCGGTTTGTGCACGTGGTGCGCAAGCGCTAAAAAACCTCTTGAGTTCAATATCGGCTTGATGACCCGCCTCTGTCTCTCATTGGCTAGCTCCATAAATGGAGGCTAGCCATTGGGAGACAGAGGCTGTCAATCGCGCTTTCTCTTGAAAACGCGATTCGGGGGCGTTTCTGGTGCTTTTTTAAGCCCCGCCCCTTTGTCCCGGGCCGCGCTGCGATTGGCTGCCGGCCCGGGACACCCCCGTGACGTCATTCCCGGGCCGCGCTGTGATTGGCTGCCGGCCCAGGACACCCCCGTGACGTCAGCGAATCACAGCGCGGCCCGGGACCTGACTTGTTTTTTTAGCAGGCGGAGATTTGACACGTTCTCTCTCGCTTTATTATTATTATTTTTAACTCGTGCAGCTTCTTGTTGGATGCCCACGACTAATCCTAAAGTAGAGAAAAGCATTAATACAAGAGGCTAAAATCAGTTTTGCTCAGCTTACTGCTGTGGTCTCTTTATTCCAAGACAGAAGGGTTAAAAACTCCCGCCAGGGTGCAGAAACTGGGTGTTCTGTGACAAGCCAAGCCAGCGATAAGGTATACGAGTCCAGTGATTAAGGAGGAGTCCCGAAGATAGCCGAAGTCCAGGGGATGAAAAACACAGAGTGGATGGGATTTACATCGGAAACGCTCGGCTAAATTCGTTGACGGATATCCTGAACTGAATGTGCCAAATACATCGGAAACGTTCGGCTTACTTCGGAGAATTTCGCGCATTGGCTTCGTATGGTTCCTCTGGGTTGCCGTCTCTTTCCGACATATTGTCCGCAGGACGTAGGGAACCGACCGGGGAAAGGAAAGAACGCCGGCAGAGATGGGTGAGTGTTGATAGCGTACCCGGGGCCAAAGACAGGGCCAGGGGACAAAGAGAGGCTTGTAGGCATGGAAGAGTGCGGGGAGAAGCGGGAGGGGAATATTGTAAATGTGCGGCCGGTGGTAAGCTGCAAGGCAGAGGAATGAAAGTGTGCGCGAGCGGAGTCCTCTTTAATACTCATATTCCTGATTAATATGTCATACAACAGAAACGGGGCCCTGAAAGAATAATTTATGAATGACTAATGTATTGTCTCAATTAAAATCAATACAATGAATCGCAGTAAATCAGAGAAGAGAAAAGAACAGATTTAAAAACGTGTAACCCGCGAGGACCCGAAATAATAAGTCTATATGAAACGACCCAAGATAAAATAAAAATATGTATCAAATAGCTGTCCAGCTGCGATAATAATAATCAGAACGTTCATGTCCTTCTCTGTCTAATGGCTGTACAACTTATTTTGATGAGTTTCGGAATTGTATCCCAATACTGTCCCACATCATAAACTACCTCATCAGGGGGTGAGGTATACAGTGTGTTCTGGCACTCCTTGAACAGTGCATTGATCGCGTTCTCTGTGTTAACAGCTAAGTTATCCTTCTCTCGTGTAGCTCTTATTGGGTTTTTTAGACTTGAGGAGCCAGGCAAGCATTCAGCCCAACTTATCCTCTTCAGCATGCTGTTGAGCTACTTATCCTTTGGGACAATGATTGCATCATTTGGTCGTTTCTGGCAAGTCATTCTCTAGTATTCTGATGCACCCCTTAAGGGAGGTTTGCTCATTTAATATGGCTTGTTATTAGTCTTTTCTCATTCCTATTTTGTTTCACTGCTGTTCATTTATGCATTTTCACATGGCGATCAAATGCTGAGGCATTGGACACAAGTGTCTTTCCCCGAACGACCCCAAAGATAATAATGATTCCTAGAAAGCACTTCATTAGTATTTCATCAGCTGTTCCTCTGTGAGAGCTAAGTCCAAGTGCAGTTTTTACATTTCATGGAAGGGGGAAGGCTTCAGTGTGAATGAGCACATGTTAGGGTCATGTACTTAGGTAAACGGACCCAGACCGGCTGCAGCGAGTTTCCCTCTGTTTTCATGTGTTGTCAGTAGTCTCACAAACATTGCACTTTACAATGTGAACAAGTAACAGTCAACAATAAACAATAACGACTGCTAGCGGTCTTAATAAGTGGTGAACATTGGAAGCTTCAACAATGGTGGTGGACAGATATTCTCAGTGGTTGCTCTCCACTTCAGTGCGGGTTCGTCTCAAGCTCAGCCCAGGTAAAGGCTGGCATGTACTTGTCACTCTGCTGCTTACACGTGAGTGCTGAGAGGTGACGGGTCCGGGTTACGTACCGGACAGCTGAAAGAGTGTAATATCAATTGACCAAGGATTACCTATCCAGATCGAGCCTTGCCTGCCCCCATGCCATGGACCAGTGGACAGCAAGGCGCACTTGCCTTTGCCATGCATGAAGAACTGCTTGGCACCAAACACTTTACCTCAGATGGCAAGACCAGGCCAGGGCCGAACTATGAATTAAAAGCAGTCCTGGAAAACTGTTATACCTTTTTCGCTCTTTTCCTCCCCTGGGACTGTCTCTCCCTTTCCATCCTTCCATTATTTACCTCGCTCCATCTATCTCTTCTTCCTCCATGAGCTCTTTCTTTAATCCACGAGGAGCTGGAACAAACATTGGCAAAGCCAATAGGTTTTTCCTATGAGAAATAATCTATCGGTGTTGTCAAAGATTTTTTTACATGGCTTAAAGTAAAATTTAAAAAGCACTATGATGTGGCAAGCATTGACACCTCATAGTGGGCTTTTTTTTTAACTTTATGTCATGTTTCACAGCAGCTCAACTTCGGTGCAACATGTAAAAAACAAGCATTTACAATGCAACGGTTTCGCCTTTGGAAAAGTTAGAGCTATTGGCAATGTAAATGACAATGCCATTTATTTATCTGTTTTCAAAACCAACACATAAATACAAATTTTGTCATTTACAATGCCAATAGCTCAAACTTTTCCAAAGGCGAAACCGTTGCATTGTAAATGCTTGTTTCGCATTGCAGGGGTCGTCATTTTTTTGTGAACTTCACCGCCAGGCTTTTTGTTGCAGTGAAGGACAGTAAAAAAAAAGGACATCACAGTATGTCATAAATAGGGCAAGTGGCGTAATGCCCTTCCTCTGACCGCCCCTACTCCATTGGAGAAAGATTTCCATTGACAGAGCCAATAGGGGCTCCGTCAACAGAATACAGGTCTGCCAGTATCTTAATGAGGTGGGTGTAGCTCATTTTTGGTAGACAGGGTATTATGTCGTAGTTGCAACAGCATACCTTATCTACCAGAAATAAGCCCATTAGAGCATGCTTCACCACTGAGTAACTCACAAGCTACTAGTGGATCTCCTGCTAGCTGCCAGTAGGTAGTGAATCTTCATCACTGTTGTGTTAGGCTGTCTGCTGGGTGAACCCAAGCATGCTCTTGTGTCTCTTTTGCACAGTGCGAGGCTGGTGCTCGAGTACTGCCAATAAGAAAAGACAATCCATGAGTGGAACTGAAGGCAGCTAATATTTAACAATGATAAGACTACAGGCTGTTGAAAATAAAGGGGTGTCATCTTCATAAAATGTAAATCATCACAAATGGAAAAGTCAATGTGTAGATTGTGAGTTAAAATAGAAATGTTCACAAAAAATGCCTTTTGAAAAAGGAAAAATGAAGAGACACAGAACGGTCACTGTTCTGAGAGGAAGTGCTGCTTGCAAAATGTCCATATGAATCAGTGCTAAACTTGAGCCAGTGGTTGCAGCTGGGGTCCAAAGATACTCTATTGTGAGGACTGGGACTTATTTTTAATCACCGGGTTTTGAACCAGAACAAGAGAAAGATACAAAAGGGGGAAAGGAGGAAGTAAACTAAATGTGACAGCAAGTGAATGCGGGGGTAGGAAATATAGCAAGAGTAAATTGATACTTGTATAGCGCACTACTCACCTGCAAGGGCCTCAACGCGCTTGTACGAATACCGCTGTGGAACCCATCCTGGCTTCCCTGTGAGGCGTCCACTCCTGGGCACCCCCAAGGTGGAGGCCAGGCATCCTTAGCGTTGTGGGGGCCGTTGTGGAGTTTAAGCAAGCTATTGCCCAGAGTTGCAGAGTTGGACTCCATGATTGGAATAGGTACCGAGGCGAGAATTATCAGGTCCGTGGAATTTTGAGCCCAAGACTCGAACAGGTGGGGAATTGATCCCTGGTCCTGGGCGAGACCTCTGCATTAGGGTCTGCCACTCTAATCATTGAGCCACACTTCTCCACAGAGTGAGATAAAGGGACATGTACTGTCTGGTGGTGAATCAAAGTGGCATTAGGTGGATTCAAAACTATTTAACCTTGCGAAAACTATGGATCCTGTGCTTTATACTTTTTCAAACTAAGCACTGCAGTTGGGGCTCAGACTATAATAACATTCTCAATGACAGCAATAATTGCCGTTCACCCCTTGGTGTAAGATGTGTGCTAAAAACAATTAAGTGAGTTAAGCAAGATTCCTTTGTCTGTTAGAGAAGCTCTTAAACAAATGCTAAAAGATCTTTGCATCCAAGGCATTATAACCCCTGTAGAGTCATCACAGTGGATGTCTCAGGCTGTAGTTGCACGGAAAAAAAGTCAGGTGAGATGAGGCTCTGTGTTGACTTGAGACTATGAACGCTAACAATTTAGAAGACTGCCATCTCCTACCTAGGATACAAGAGATGCTGGCTAACTTGGGTAGTGTCAGGTGGTTTTCGATCATAGATGTGAGGTCAGCCTATCATCAGATTGCCCTAGATAAGGCCTTTCAGGGGCTAACAGCATTTGTCACACCCTTTGGTGCCCATAAATATCAAAGGCTACTTTTCGGAATCGCATCAGGTGCCAGCGTCTTTCAAAATCTTATGGATGTTTTGTTTGCTGATATAAAAGGGGTCCAGGCTGACCATAACGATATAGTGGTCTTTGCTGAATCTATAGAAGAACACAATATTTATCTTGACAGGGTGTTGTCAATTCTAATGTACAGGGGCATGATAATTAGGAAAGACAAGTGTAAATTTGCCATCAAAGAGTTGGATATAATTGGGGCACACCATATCAGAATCTGACATCAAACCCAAACTTTCTTTGGTGAAGGCCATGAAGGAGGCAAGTGCAGCCAGAGACTGTGATGCGCTTCACTCCTTTTTAGGTCTTGCGGAATACTACACACGTATTGTTTCAGGATATGCCCTAGCAGTAGAACCCCTCCAGATTTTACTTAGCAGAGGTTTATCTGGTCTGAGGAGGTACAAGCCGCCTTCGTTAAGGTAAAAGACTTGGGGCTTCATTATGATGTAGGTCAGAGTTTCCACCTCCCGACACCAACTCAGAATCGGGACCGACTGACTCCCAGGCGGGGGTTCCGCCTGACCGTTTATGATGTGACTGAACACTGTTCGGTCAGATTCCCGTTGACTCCTATGGGAGCATGTTTTCCATTAGACAACACAGGCTCCTATAGGGAAATGGGATGTGTGCAGAAAGCACCCTGTCGCAGGCAACACCTGGTGCCTGCCAGACAGTGCAGGGTTTTACAGAGGGGTCCCTTAGGTACCCCTAGGCCCCAGAAGTGGAGACCGCAGGATAAAGGGGGCCCTGCTAGGGGCACCTAAAGTCATTTTCTGACAGCCTTTTCGTGTCAGACAGGCCGACTCGGAACGTCTGTTGGAAACAGACATTATAATTACTCAGTTGGAAACACAGTCTGTAGAGCTGGTCGATGCAGGTCTGACTGACACAAATTCTCTGAGAGCCAGTCTGAACCAATTCGGAAAGACCGTGTGGTTTATAATATGGCCACGAACATCATAATCGGTCGGTCACATTGTAAACCGACCGAGTCAGTCGGAAGGGTTTCGACATGGTCTAGGAGATTCCGAATGTCCAGAGAAAGCTTTCTGCCCGACATTGTAATTCGCCCCTGAATTGTAAAAGCACTGGCACTTCATGCATTCAGCGAAGACTTCATTTCAATAATCACACTAGATGCCAGTCTTCAGGGGCTAGGTGCTGTTTTGAGCCAGAAAGTAAGGGGTAAAGAACATACTCTCACTTTTGCCTTCAGGTTACTCAGGAATTGTGAGAAACCGTACAGCACCACAGTATGGGATGCATTTTGCATTCATCGAGCAGTTCAAAAGTTCAAGATGTACCTCTGGGGCAGGTGATTTGAACTTCATACAGATCATAAACCCTTAGTTTTCATCTTCACAGTTTGCAGTAATTTTTTTTTTTAATTGAAATTTTTATTGCAGATACACAAGGAGCCAATAAAACAATCTGTCTGAGGTTACAGTAATGCATCACAGTTGGGGTTACTCACTGCCGGGAAGGGGTACACAGCCATTTAGCCCACATCCCTGGGGTTGGGCGGCGAGCATGATTAGTGCAGTATAATTACCAGAAATTACCCCGCTGCAAACTTTCATGAGCGTTCCAAGTCTCTGCTTCTTTGATTTTAAAACGCAAACAAACCCCCCCTCCCCATCCCCCCCCCTAGTGGACAATAGAAAACACAAGCCAAGATCCTTCAAAGTGTACATATGCAAAAAACAAAAAAGATGCATCAGTCACGTCTCCTTGCTCCTCCCCCTTCTCCCCGCACCCGCCAAGGACACTCAATTGTTCAAGGCCCGCAGGAACGGGTGGCGCACAGTTCCCTACGGGGTCAGCCTTCTAAGTCGTGGTCTCAAATGCATACCCATCTGGTCCCAGAGTTACGTCCCATTGTCCCTCCTGTTAAAACCCTCCTACAGCCCCCCGTCCAACCCATGGTAATGTCTCCATTTTGACCACACTCTACGGAATTTATTAGGGCAACCCCTGGCCTTATATGTGACCCTCTCTGCTGCCGTATATAGGTCTAGACCTCTTCTCCACTCCTCCAGGTCTGGGCGTTCCGGTGCTCCCCAGTGCTTTGCGATATCTCGTTTGGCAACCACCTATGCAAGGACTAAAAAAGTAAGTAGTGGACGATTCAGGTCAACCTCGTTCGTCATTCCAAGCAGTGCTAGCTTGGGGTCCCGAGGGATCGATGCCTCGAGGACCTCCTCCAATCCCCCAAATATCTGGGTCCAGTATCTCTGTATTACATCATAGGTCCATACAGTGTGAAACAAATCTTCCTCCCCGTGGAGGCATCAAAGGCATCGTGGTTCCTCTATCGTCCCCATCTTGCACAGACGCACTCTGTCAAAGTATGTTCTATGGAGAAAGTTAAATTGAATAGGTCGTAGTCTAGATTTGATTGCCACCTCCGGGGGATGCATCAGGACTATATCCCAATCTAGGTCCTCCATCTCCCCCACCTCCGCCTCCCAGGTGTGCCTAAGTCTGGTTAACAACAAGGGGTGGTGATGGACAGAGTTTCTGAATTAAGCAGAATACTCTCACCCAGTCAAGAGATCAGGGCTAGATCCAACACCGTTTTTTAGCTCACTGCACCATCCCAGCTCAGAACCTGGCTATATGCAAATTAGTCTGTTCCTGTCCCAGTGCATGATGGGAACAGGGCAAACCAAACTACCAAGCCAATTCTTACACTGGGAAGGAAACAAGCTTCCGGGGACCGGTTTCTGGCATTTCAGCCGTCGTCGGTCCGGCTTGCTTGAACCCTGATGGTGCAATGAGCAAGGGACTCACATCTGAGTATACCCTTCCACGCTTATGGTGGACAAAATATTTAACAACAAGGGGTGGTGATGGACAGAGTTTCTGAATTAAGCAGAATACTCTCACCCAGTCAAGAGATCAGGGCTAGATCCAACACCGTTTTTTAGCTCACTGCACCATCCCAGCTCAGAACCTGGCTATATGCAAATTAGTCTGTTCCTGTCCCAGTGCATGATGGGAACAGGGCAAACCAAACTACCAAGCCAATTCTTACACTGGGAAGGAAACAAGCTTCCGGGGATCGATTTTGGCCACTATAGGTGTGGCAGGGTATACTCAGACATGAGTCCCTTTCTCACTGCTCCATCAGGATTCAAGCAAGCCGGGCCGAAGAGGCTGAAATGCCAGAAACCGGTCCCCGGTAGCTTGGCTCCTTTCTGGTAAAGAATTGGCTTGGTAGTTTAGTCTGCCCTGTTCCCATGATGCACTGGGCCAGGGACAGACTGATTTGCATATAGCCAGGTTCTGAGCTGGGATGGGGCAGTGAGATAAATAACGGTGATGGATCAAGCCCTGATCTTTGGACTGGGTAAGAGTGGTCTGCTCAATTCAGACACTCTGTTCATCACCACCCCCTTTTGTAAATCGATGTTGGCCACTATAGGTGTGGCAGGGTATACTCAGACATGAGTCCCTTTCTCACTGCTCCATCAGGATTCAAGCAAGCCGGGCCGAAGAGGCTGAAATGCCAGAAACCGGTCCCCGGTAGCTTGGCTCCTTTCTGGTAAAGAATTGGCTTGGTAGTTTAGTCTGCCCTGTTCCCATGATGCACTGGGCCAGGGACAGACTGATTTGCATATAGCCAGGTTCTGAGCTGGGATGGGGCAGTGAGATAAATAACGGTGATGGATCAAGCCCTGATCTTTGGACTGGGTAAGAGTGGTCTGCTCAATTCAGACACTCTGTTCATCACCACCCCCTTTTGTAAATCGATTTTGGCCACTATAGGTGTGGCAGGGTATACTCAGACATGAGTCCCTTTCTCACTGCTCCATCAGGATTCAAGCAAGCCGGGCCGAAGAGGCTGAAATGCCAGAAACCGGTCCCCGGTAGCTTGGCTCCTTTCTGGTAAAGAATTGGCTTGGTAGTTTAGTCTGCCCTGTTCCCATGATGCACTGGGCCAGGGACAGACTGATTTGCATATAGCCAGGTTCTGAGCTGGGATGGGGCAGTGAGATAAATAACGGTGATGGATCAAGCCCTGATCTTTGGACTGGGTAAGAGTGGTCTGCTCAATTCAGACACTCTGTTCATCACCACCCCCTTTTGTAAATCGATTTTGGCCACTATAGGTGTGGCAGGGTATACTCAGACATGAGTCCCTTTCTCACTGCTCCATCAGGATTCAAGCAAGCCGGGCCGAAGAGGCTGAAATGCCAGAAACCGGTCCCCGGTAGCTTGGCTCCTTTCTGGTAAAGAATTGGCTTGGTAGTTTAGTCTGCCCTGTTCCCATGATGCACTGGGCCAGGGACAGACTGATTTGCATATAGCCAGGTTCTGAGCTGGGATGGGGCAGTGAGATAAATAACGGTGATGGATCAAGCCCTGATCTTTGGACTGGGTAAGAGTGGTCTGCTCAATTCAGACACTCTGTTCATCACCACCCCCTTTTGTAAATCGATTTTGGCCACTATAGGTGTGGCAGGGTATACTCAGACATGAGTCCCTTTCTCACTGCTCCATCAGGATTCAAGCAAGCCGGGCCGAAGAGGCTGAAATGCCAGAAACCGGTCCCTGGTAGCTTGGCTCCTTTCTGGTAAAGAATTGGCTTGGTAGTTTAGTCTGCCCTGTTCCCATGATGCACTGGGCCAGGGACAGACTGATTTGCATATAGCCAGGTTCTGAGCTGGGATGGGGCAGTGAGATAAATAACGGTGATGGATCAAGCCCTGATCTTTGGACTGGGTAAGAGTGGTCTGCTCAATTCAGACACTCTGTTCATCACCACCCCCTTTTGTAAATCGATTTTGGCCACTATAGGTGTGGCAGGGTATACTCAGACATGAGTCCCTTTCTCACTGCTCCATCAGGATTCAAGCAAGCCGGGCCGAAGAGGCTGAAATGCCAGAAACCGGTCCCCGGTAGCTTGGCTCCTTTCTGGTAAAGAATTGGCTTGGTAGTTTAGTCTGCCCTGTTCCCATGATGCACTGGGCCAGGGACAGACTGATTTGCATATAGCCAGGTTCTGAGCTGGGATGGGGCAGTGAGATAAATAACGGTGATGGATCAAGCCCTGATCTTTGGACTGGGTAAGAGTGGTCTGCTCAATTCAGACACTCTGTTCATCACCACCCCCTTTTGTAAATCGATTTTGGCCACTATAGGTGTGGCAGGGTATACTCAGACATGAGTCCCTTTCTCACTGCTCCATCAGGATTCAAGCAAGCCGGGCCGAAGAGGCTGAAATGCCAGAAACCGGTCCCCGGTAGCTTGGCTCCTTTCTGGTAAAGAATTGGCTTGGTAGTTTAGTCTGCCCTGTTCCCATGATGCACTGGGCCAGGGACAGACTGATTTGCATATAGCCAGGTTCTGAGCTGGGATGGGGCAGTGAGATAAATAACGGTGATGGATCAAGCCCTGATCTTTGGACTGGGTAAGAGTGGTCTGCTCAATTCAGACACTCTGTTCATCACCACCCCCTTTTGTAAATCGATTTTGGCCACTATAGGTGTGGCAGGGTATACTCAGACATGAGTCCCTTTCTCACTGCTCCATCAGGATTCAAGCAAGCCGGGCCGAAGAGGCTGAAATGCCAGAAACCGGTCCCCGGTAGCTTGGCTCCTTTCTGGTAAAGAATTGGCTTGGTAGTTTAGTCTGCCCTGTTCCCATGATGCACTGGGCCAGGGACAGACTGATTTGCATATAGCCAGGTTCTGAGCTGGGATGGGGCAGTGAGATAAATAACGGTGATGGATCAAGCCCTGATCTTTGGACTGGGTAAGAGTGGTCTGCTCAATTCAGACACTCTGTTCATCACAACCCCCTTTTGTAAATCGATTTTGGCCACTATAGGTGTGGCAGGGTATACTCAGACATGAGTCCCTTTCTCACTGCTCCATCAGGATTCAAGCAAGCCGGGCCGAAGAGGCTGAAATGCCAGAAACCGGTCCCCGGTAGCTTGGCTCCTTTCTGGTAAAGAATTGGCTTGGTAGTTTAGTCTGCCCTGTTCCCATGATGCACTGGGCCAGGGACAGACTGATTTGCATATAGCCAGGTTCTGAGCTGGGATGGGGCAGTGAGATAAATAACGGTGATGGATCAAGCCCTGATCTTTGGACTGGGTAAGAGTGGTCTGCTCAATTCAGACACTCTGTTCATCACCACCCCCTTTTGTAAATCGATTTTGGCCACTATAGGTGTGGCAGGGTATACTCAGACATGAGTCCCTTTCTCACTGCTCCATCAGGATTCAAGCAAGCCGGGCCGAAGCGGCTGAAATGCCAGAAACCGGTCCCCGGTAGCTTGGCTCCTTTCTGGTAAAGAATTGGCTTGGTAGTTTAGTCTGCCCTGTTCCCATGATGCACTGGGCCAGGGACAGACTGATTTGCATATAGCCAGGTTCTGAGCTGGGATGGGGCAGTGAGATAAATAACGGTGATGGATCAAGCCCTGATCTTTGGACTGGGTAAGAGTGGTCTGCTCAATTCAGACACTCTGTTCATCACCACCCCCTTTTGTAAATCGATTAAGTCTGGTTAAGTCGCCCAGCATATGGTTAGTCAGTGTTTTGTAAGTTAGGGATACCGCCTTTCGCACCACCTGCTTTTTAGGGAGCCTCCCTTCCAGTGGCGCATATTCAGGGATATCCTTAAGCAGGATATTTTGGGCTATCCAAGCGTGCCGTAATTGAACATATTTAAAATGTTGTGTATTATTTAGTCCGAACTCTGATTGGAGGACTTGGAACGATTTCAGCTCCCCCCTGGCTATTACATCTCCTATGGTGGAGATGCCGATGTCGTCCCATCTCTGGAATCCACGTAGTTTATGTAACTCAGTCAACCATTGGCAGTGCCACAACGGTGTCTGTCGTGTGGGTTTCTTTTCCCAGCCCATGCGACACGTAGCTCTCGTCCACGCCCTGAGCGTTATAGATGTGGCCGGGAGAAGGGGGGCCCTTCCAGCGCTCCCGTAAAGATATCTCAATATGTTATTGGGCGCCAGTTTAGTTCTTTCTAATGCATAGGTTGGGTGATCTGCCGGTGCATGGAGCTAGTCATTGATCGGAGTCAGATGTTCCGCCCAATAGTAGGCCTCCAAATTTGGGAGTGAGATCCCTCCACTATATTGGTGCCTCTGAAGCGTGGATAGGGCCACCCTGGCCTGTTTACCCAGCCAAAGGAAGGATCTCAGATCCGCATGGATCCTAGTGAAGACCGCCACTGGTATTGGGTAGTATTCATTTTGTAGGGCGTATAGGAATTTCGGCAGAATGATCATTTTGTACATGGCCGCCCTGCCCAGAAGTGTCAGCGGGAGCTGCCTCCAGCGGTCCATATCTGCCACTGCATTAGAAATGATCCGTTCCAAATTTCTTTGGAACGAGAGGGTCGCATCCGCCGTTATATAGATCCCAAGGTATTGGAAGCCCTCCGTTGTTGTCATCAGGTCCTCCGGTAGTCTCCCCCATCGATTGCGTCCCCCCGGATCGTAGAGTATTGATTTGTGCCAATTGGTTTTGTGACCCGTCATCCCTCCGTATCGTTCTAGTTCTCGGAAGAGCTCCGGCACCGCGATCTCCGGTTTAGTGATGTAAAGCAAGACATTGTCCGCATAGAGCGAGACCTTTTCAGGGTTCAGTGCCGTATCTCCACTAGTGAAGCCATGAATGTCTTCATTATGCCGGATTCTGGCCGCAAGCACCTCAATGGCGAGCGTAAAGAGGAGAGGGGACAGGGGGCAGCCCTGCCTGGTACCTCTCTGGATTTGGAACTTACGTGAGAGTATCCCATTTACCCTCACCCTGGCCCTCAGGCCAGTATAGAGCAACCGGACCCATTTAATAAACTTTGGCCCGAATCCAAACCTCTGAAGCACTGCAAACAAGAAGGGCCAATGGACCGCGTCAAACACCTTTTCGGCATCCAGGGAGAGGATCCAGTGAGGGTCACTTCTTCCCATTACCTCTTGGAGCCAGTTGTGGGCTCTCCTGAGATTCAATTTCGTTGCTCTAGCAGGCGAAAAGCCTGATTGGTCCAGATGTACGAGGTCCGTGATGACCACCCTCAAGCGGGCAGCCAAGATGGTTGCCAGCAATTTCACTTCCGTATTGAGTAGGGAGATCTGCCTGTAGGAGGCACAGTTCTCTTGCGATTTGCCCTTCTTATAAATTGGAACTATCGTGGCCATTGCGAGATCCTGTGGGAGCTCTGCTTCTTCGTAGGCGCCAGTGAAAAGGCCCTTAAGATTGCGGGTCAGTAGGTCCGCCGTGCGTTTAAAAAGCTCTGCTGGGAAACCGTTCGGGCCTGGGGTTTTGCCCGGCCGGAGCCTGGCAATGGCATTCGTGATGTCATCAGACGTTATGTCGGCTTCCAGAGCCTCCATGGCCTCTGGGGGGAGGATCGGTAGTGTGGAATCCTCTAGGTAGTGGAGGGCCACTTCAGGGGTAGCTATGTCTCGAGCTGCATAGAAAGTCTCATAATGGGTAGCAAAAGCCTCTGCTATCTCTGCGTCGGTGCTGACCACAGTTCCCTCAGCCGTAGTGATACTGTCTATCCACCTCACGGCTCCCTCTTTTTTGCTGAGCCATGCCAAGAGTTTCCCTGACTTGTCTCCTACATCGTATAGTCTATGGAGGGTGACTAAGAATTGGGTCCTGGCCTCGTTAGTTACCAGTTTCCTGTATTGTTTCTGGGCATCAAGTAACCGTCGCAGGGTATCGTCGGTCTTATGGGTTAAATATTCCTCCTCCCATCTCAGAAAAGCCTGTTCCAGAGCCGCTACCTCGGCCTGGAGTCTCCATCTTTCCTCACCCAATCTGGATCTAATTCTGTCACGTAGGACCGACTTTAGGGCTTCCCATAGAGTGACCCTCGAGTCCACCGAGCCTTCATTTTCTGCGATATATACCTTAATATCTGTTCTCACGCCTTTCAGGATTGCCGTGTTTTGGAGATCCCAGGCCGCAAGGCGCCAGGACCCCGTGTCCCTACCTCGGTCTCGGCCCACTCTCACGTACAACGGTGAGTGGTCGGATACTCCCCTGGCCCTGTAGTCAGCGATATCTCCTATCCTCAGATACTGTTGGGACATGAAAGCATAATCTAGGCGCGAGAACGTCTTGTGAACCCCAGAGTAATATGAATAGGTGCGCTGTGTCGTGTGGAGCCATCGCCAGATGTCAGTCAGTCCTATGGTGGTCATCTGGTTGCAAAGCGCAGTCCTATGCTCCTCTCCAGCTGTGGCCCCAGATCTATCGAGGTTTATGTCTCCACCCACTACTTGTACAGTGTCTGCTGTGTCCAAGAGTATGTTTGCAAGTGCTGTATGTGTGCGTGCCTGCAGTTTGGGTGGTGCGTAGACCGAAATCAAGGTATATGTGCGTCTATTCCAGGTACCCTGCACTCCCGCGTACGTTCCCTGCGGGTCGATCCAAGTGTGAGTAATGGTGAAGGGTGGGGATTTTTTAACTATAACTGCCACTCCCCTGGAGTCGGATGTGTATCCCGCATGAACCAATACCCTGTACCGGCCTCTGGTGATGAAGGCCCACTGGGTACCCTTGAGGTGCGTTTCCTGCAGGAAAATGATGTCTGAGTCAGTTTTTTTAATATAGGCGTTCACTAGGCCTCTCTTAACCTTAGAGCCCAGTCCATTGACATTCCATGTCAGGATACTCAACCTCCTACCTTCCACCCTCGAAATATCTATGGTACCTGCCATTGGAAAACGTTGTGATTGTGTAGGACCCAATCCCCACATGTGGAGGTGATGCAGAGGCGCAATATGCGTGACTGACACTTTACCCGTGTTTTCTTTCTCTCCCAACTATTCCCACCCGATCCCCTACCCCAACAAACTCGGAAACCCCTCCTCCCTTCCCCCTCCCCACCTCCCTCCCCTTCCAGATGTGTCCCGAAACAGGACATGACTCACGTAGTAGTAGGCCTGTCGCCCACCCACCAAACCCTCCCTATCGAACACCAAAACACCCTACAAACGTGTTAAACAAAACATAAGGGGGTGCCAATTTGCGTGCTTCCCTGTGTCTGGCTGCCACTCCAGTTCTCCGAATCCACCTACTTTCAGAGGCTCTATCCATATTTCCGTGTACTAAGATGTGTAGTTTGCTTTGTGTCCCGGGCCCTTATCTATTAGGATTTGGAGTCTTGAGTCTCAGATTCTGGCACACTGTGTTGTCCTGACAAGTCCTGTTGCTGCACACGGATATCTTGCACCAGTGGGTGGTCAGATTGTCTCTCTTCTTCTTCCTCCTCCCCGCCTGACGTGCGGCTGTCGAGAGCCTCCTCGTCTTTGCCCTCTGAGCGTGCCGTGTTGTGCAGTACTGCAAATCTCGACCCCAATTTGGCTGCACCTTTTGGTGAGGCGGAACGCCCTTTTTGCGCCAACCCAGCGCCTTGACCTCTGTACGGTGTCGCTGGGGTTTGCCTCTTGGATCTCCTGGATTTCAGTCTCTGAGCCTTCGGAATTTCTCAGTGAGTGGCGTTCCTCATGGATCTGTCCTGCAGATCTTGTCTGGCGATCTCTCTGCTGTTAAGGATTGGCCGCTCCTCCAGCAATTGCCAGGCGTCCTCCGGGTGTGTGAAGGAGAGTGTCTGGTCATTGTATAGCACCTTGAGTTTCGCCAGGAACAGTAGCATGTAGGCGATTTTCAAGTCTCTTAGTTTAGCCTTCACCGCATCAAAGGATCGTCTCTGCTTCTGTACCTCCTGACTGTAGTCTGGGAATATCATGATGTGTGAGTTTTCAAACCGGATCTCTCCCATCTTCCTCGCCTCTCTCAGTAGCAAGTCCCTGTCAGCAAAGTTTAAAAAGCGTGCAATAATCGGACGCGGTCTTGCCCCTGCGGTGGTTTGGCGAGGAGGGCCCTGTGCGCCCTCTCTAATATGAAACATGGCAAGAATTGTGCCGCTGGGAATGTTTCCATTAACCATGCGTGTAGAAAGGACACCATATCAGACTTCGCAATCCCTTCTCTAAATCCGACAAAGCGCAGGTTGTTGCGTCAGGCCATGTTTTCGGCGTCATCCACTTTCCAGAGGAGTTGGCGATGGGAGGCCTGAAGTTCCGCCATGTCTTTTCGTAGGGTTGGGATTGAGTCTTCGGCCTCCCCCATCCGTGCCTCCGCGGAGTTGACCCCGTCGGACAAATTCCGAAAATCCTGTCTCAGGAATGTCACTTCCGAGCCCACCTCGCCTATCTTGATCTCCAATGTTGCCCTGGACTCCTGGATATCAGTGCGTGAAGCCTGGATGGCCTCCATAAGTAGTTCGGTGTCCGAGCATGGGCCCGGGGCCACGGGAAGTCCATCCACCACCTGGCGCGGCGCGTCAAAGTTGTCCATTGGGCCTTGTTTGGGTCCTTAAGGTTGGATATCCTTTTTCCCCATGGTGTGCAGAGGTGTCGCAATTCGACCACTCCGTAAGCAGTTTGCCCCTCTCCACACGGGCGCTGGACATGATCTCAAGGCGATCGCTTGCGTCTCGGGGCCTCTGCAGCCCAGATCCCTCCGTAGGTGCTGATCAAGTCTCCATCCTCCCTCTCGTCGTCTCCTTCCTGGCGCCGGGTCCCCGGATTCCCCACTTCACACCGCAGCGGCGGCGGCGGCCCGCCAGTCGCCCCAAGCAGCCCACGGGTCTTCTCGATCCACTCTGTATGTCAGGCAGGCCTGCGGGTGTCAAGCACGGCTAGGATCTTCTTCCGGACAACAGCCGCAAGGTCGGGGGGGGGTTTCTGGCCTCCCGCTCCCCATATACCGCTCACCTCCAGCCTTTGTTCTCGCGTCTCAGTTTCCCTGCACCCCTGTAGACACTGAGTGGTGACGCGTGCTGGCAGTCTCCAGTGATGCCCAGGTGTTCGGCAGCCTCATGTGGATCCGGTTGCGTCTATTTTGACTTCGTAGCCCCTCGTCGCAGCTGATGTTACAGTCCCAGGGCCGACCGACTCAGTTGAGAGGGAACGCTGGTCCATATGCTATACCAAAGCTCCCTGAGCGTGGCTGTCCCCCGATGACTCCAGGCCTCTTTCCGCGTACCACCATTGCCCCTCCAACACTTAGTTCTCGGGAGTGTGTCCACGGTGATGTTGTGTAGCTCGCAGAGATCTCGGGCCCTGCCTGTCTCCCCCCTCGTCGCTGTGTTCCCCCCACTGGCGAGCGTTCTCTGCCTTTCTTTCTTATGTTTTGGGTGCCTTGTTACCCTCAGGGGGCCAGACCTACGCAGAGATCCGATATCGGGAGGGGGGCCGCCGCCGACCTGCAGCCCGGTGCACAGTGGTCCGGGTATGTGCGGCCCATCGTGTCCAGGGTGGTCCGTCGTCTGCGGAAGTGTGACTCGCAGGGCTTCTCAAGAGTGCAGCCGCGCTCCGCTAGGTCCCTTGCCACCACGGCTCTCTCCACGCCAGCAAGACGGGGACCTGGATTGTGCGTCTCAGCACCTCCGGAGCTCCATCGCGACTCGGGCGCCATCTTGGTGCGGGTCTTCACTCGGTATTCGGTATCCGTCGGGGGAGAGGGGCCGACACCAGGGTCTGCTCGGGGTGTTCGGACTCTTCTTTCTGTCACCCACTCTTGGCAGCCTTAAGCAACGAAGCGAGGATTCCGCCTACACTGTGTCCGGCTCCCTCGGGTGCTGGTGGCCGCCATCTTGGTGTAGTCGGGCGCACGAGCGGGTGAATCCGGAGCTATTTTCTCATCCGAAACGCCAACATTTCTTTGGTTTCTTGCCACTATCTAGTGCAGGACACCTTCGGACTCACCGCCGTAGTTTTGGAGATGGTGCAATTTAGTGTATTGTCGGATCTTGAGGCAGCTCTGCAGGAGCTCCGCGGTAGCACGTCCTAACCGGCCATGCTGTTGGCCACGCCCCCCAAAGTTTGCATTCATAACAATGTATCAACAAGATCGACCAGACTTGTCTCAAAACTACACAAATACACTTTCACTATTAGCCATGTGTCCAGGGAAAGAAGTTGAGGGCAGTCTGCCTTTCCAAGATGCCACTACTAGAGTTTGATAAAGGTAACAACAGTGATGACATTGAATGTGTTGCCTACATCGATGCTACTCATGCTTTCCAATGTGGAGAGTCCACATTTACAGCTGATGAGTAGTTGAATGCATGTCAAGAGGATGAGGTGATGAAACAACTTGGCATATACATTGTTGAAGGTTGGCCTGTTAGATGTTGGCAGGGTGATCTAAAAACATTTGCCCAGGTAGCGAGCAAGCTGTCACCTGTCAATGGGCTGATTTTGAGAGGTTATTTACATGTTCCTCCCTCCAAAATGTATTTCTACATCATTTCCAAGGCACATCAACGGCATCTAGGCACCACTGAGACGTGCATGGATATCAAGGAACACTACTGGTGGACTGCCTTAGATAGTCAGAGGAAGCTGGCAGTGGACAAGTGTCTTGAGGGCTTACTTTCGGATAAATAGTGTAAGTTGAACAATGCATCCTCTTCCATTTCTCAACTAGCCCTGGGACAAACTAGGTCTCGACTTTTCAGGACCTTATGTCGCCTTCCCAGGGGAAATGAGATATGCCATTTTATTGGTTGATTATTTTGCAAAGTGGTTATATATTTTTTTCTTTTGTGAACTATCAGGTAGATTCATGAAGCCAAAATCGTCTCGCAAAGGGCCAGATTCCGAGAATCTGCCCTTTGCAAGCGCTATTTTTGCATTTGGGATTCATCATCCCAAATGCAAAAATCGCAATTATAGAAATCGCTAAATTGCGAAGAATCGCATTTAAGGAATCTCAATTAGAGATTCCTTAAATGCTATT
Organism: Lissotriton vulgaris; assembly: GCF_964263255.1. Classification (NCBI taxonomy): domain Eukaryota; kingdom Metazoa; phylum Chordata; class Amphibia; order Caudata; family Salamandridae; genus Lissotriton; species Lissotriton vulgaris. Next base: position 14,279 of record NW_028242224.1, on the reverse strand, counting down.
CATGAACCTTTTTAAAATTGCGAATTCGCAATATGAGGCCGCTATTTACCGCGAAGTGTAACTTCGTGGTAAATAGCGAAAACTTAGAAAAATGCACTTTAGTGCATTTTTCTAAGTTGTATGTTACACACACACACGTCCTTTGGACATGTGTGTGCGCAACACCAGTGTACATTTGCATTTCAGGGGTGCTACAGGGTGTCCTTTGGACAACCTGGCACCCTTGAAATCGCTTCCTTATTTGCGATTCGCTAATTGCTAATCGCAAATAAGGAATGACTCCACATTCATTCCTATGGGCCTTGAGGCCCATAGGAATGAATGAGAAAGCCATTCCTTATTTGCGATTAGCAATTAGCGAATCGCAAATAAGGAAGCATTAGAAGTCGCAAAATAAATTGCGATTTCTACATGGATCCCGTTTTGCGAGTCTTTAATAGCGTTTCCTTAATAATCGCTATTAAGGACTCGCAAAAGAGGACTTTGATGAATCTAGGGGTATGCCTCTAAAGACACAGTAATCAATTTTTGTGAGCTGGGATTCTACATAGAAGGGCCACCCAGATCTTAAGTCACAGATAATGGGTCACAATTAGTGTCAATGCAAATGCTCCAATTTCTAGCCAAACATGATATCAAGCACCTATGGGCCACACTCTACTCACAATCTTCCAATGATCTGGTGGAGAGAGGCAACAAGGTAATAAAAGGAAGGTTTTCAAACTGCCATTGTTGCTGGATTGGACGTGAAACAGTTTCTCAAACAAAAAGTCTGGGAGTGTAACACAACACCGCATTGAACCACAGGTGTTACTCCATTCGTAATATTGAGAGGGAGGAATGTTCACTCTGTTTTGTTTCCAACCTGGTTGAAGAATCAGCCGGACATCAAGGTAGCCGATGTTGGTATGATGGTTATGGAGAAAGTCATCCCAAGGGTTGAGGTGAAACAGGCCAAAATGGCACAATGTAGGAGAAACACTCACAGTCGTACCCCTTCATTCCCCAAGGTTGGAGAGTACGTCCTGATTAGAAAACCTGTCCTGGTAAGGAAAAGGGAGTCAATGTTTCGCTCCCCAGCTAAAGTGGCCAGAGTTTGTAAAGGTTCAGTATTAATGAAAGACATAGGCTGGTGGAATGTACGGAATCTAATGAGACTATCTCATCAGCAGGCCAATATCATCAATCAGAAGAAACGTTCTGGCCTAAATTTTGATTAGACTAGTGGATTCATCCTTCTAGGGGTAATGAGGTTACCACCCCAGGTTGTGGATTTGGCACCAGTGCAGCTGAAAGTGCTCACACCTTTATTGGGGATCCACCCGCAACGGCAAGCACTAAGTCACGGAGACCTGGGAAATTCAAGGACTGTGATGTACTAGTGTTCTCTTTTTATATCTTCTTTTAATTTATTCTCCTCAATTTTTTGTTTATAGCACTGCTTTCCTCATATGTCTTCTGCTAGAAAATATAATTTTAATATATTTTTGTGGTGTGTTTTGCTAAGGGAGAAGGTAATGTAGTAAACAGCAGCAGAGATCCTCACGCGCTTACACACTTATGAGCCCGAGTCACACTGCGGCATGTTGATGGTCAAATGTGTATGTATTCAAATGTAAGACCCATGCTGGCAGTGAGCGGCAGGCAGAGATTCCAGCTGACGGTGGTCAGTTTCTCCTAGGATCTGCGCCATCGGTCGCTGCCAGTCGTGGGTGAAGTACTACCTGAATAAAGCATTTCTACTCAATCAACTGGCTCCTGTAGTACTTACCACAGAGTCGTAGTTGACAGGGCTCAGACTATGACAACATGCTCAATGACAGCAATAATTGCTGCTCGCGCCTGGGTGTAAATGTGTGCCAAAAACAATTAGGAGAGTTAAGCAGGGTCTTCCGCAGAAGGATTGTTCTGAGTGTTGCTCTGCAGAAGGATTATTCTAAACGTTGCTCTGCAGGGAATACATATAAAGGAATAACAGAAAAATAGGGAAGCGAAGCAGATGTTTGCTGGTTTGTGGTATGGCGCCATCAGCAGGATTCAGTGATCCAAGAACCATACCAAGGATAAACAGACATGCCCATCGAGCCAGTCTAGCCTGATGTTACACCACAAGATACATTGTGAAAAGGAAATTACCTACCACTGAGAAAAACAGGAGTCGAGTTTTAACAGACAATACATTTTTATTTGAGCTTAGAAGGGTGTACATTCAAGCTTTATATCAGAAGGGCAGAATAAAGGGGTGGTATGGTTATAAGGCAACTCACATCATGACCATCAAAATGTGTAACCCTCTGTTGTTCACTTCTTTTAATATGGAAATTAACCAAGAAATGCAGCTTTATTCACCATTGTTTTGCTCAACTCTGCCCAATGGGGTTTCAAACCTTTCTTGAACTACCAAGAGTACTATTCCTACTATAAGAAAATAGACAGCGGAACCAGGATAAAGCTATCCTGCTCTCTCAAATTAGGTAAGATGAGACTCCTTGTACAGGGCTCCTCTGTTCGCTTAGCTTTAAAAGCACTGCTGTTATATTCTTCGGTACTATGAGTGGTAGACAAAACAATTACATAATTAGAGACACTAAGAACGACGTATATGTTGGCAGAAAGGGTACCAGTGACAGAGTACCCTTTCTGCAAACATACTGGTCTGCCTGCCTGATTTTAATGCAGGTGAACCTTTGGTGTAATGGCGGCGGAGACTACTCTGTCTCTGTCATGTTTGAAAAAACCATAAGGAAATGTTACACTGCATTAGGAGGAACCCGCCTTGAAAGTGGTTCCTGTCAATGTTTGAAATTTCCACCGGCCCAACTAACATTTTAAAAGTTGGTCATAGGGATATCTGGCTGAGCAACTGAGTCATTTACTCCATCGCCCTGGCTGCAGACACCCTGATCACCAACTTATAAATCAGGCCCATTGAGTTCTCTATGTATGCTCAGGAGCAGCCAATGTGGAAGCAACAGGGTTACATCTTTGCATCTCTAAAATATCAACTTTGTTGTTGGCCAAATGAGAAAAAAAGATACATACAGTAATTGGGTAAACATAAGGAATGAGCAAGAAACAAAGTCTCTGAGGGGCATATTATCAAGCATGGCGTTAAAATGATCGCTGTTTTAGCAGCAGAAAACTGCAGCTAAAGCGGCGATAATGGGCTTGATAATATGCCCTGGAGAATTCCAATAGAAGTCCATGTTCACACCAAAACATGGGTTTCTATTGGAATTCACAAGGCCATATTATCAAGCCTAGTATCGCCGCTTTAGCAGCAGTTTTCTGCAGATAAAACAGCGATAATTTTTAACGCCCTGCTTGATAATATGCCCCTGAGTCTTTTGATACATCCATGCAAGGCTACAAGATATAGATCGATGCCAGATTTTCTGAAAAGTAACTGACTATCTGAAGGATTGCTATATGTACATATTTAATTAAAGTGTCCCTTATGTGGATGCCCTTTAAAGCTGACATTGATCTACCTTTCATTGTCATTTGTTAGGTATCTGGGGCCAGATTTATTAAAGTGTTTCATTGCCCTTGCGTCATGCAAGGTAACACAAAGTCAATGCAACACTAAAGTCAGATTTACCATGCCATGCAAAGCCACCTTACATGGCTGTGCGGTGCTTGGTAAGTCTGGAGTAATGCAAGGCAGTACAAGTTGCAGCCTTGCGCCGCTCTCACACATCCATCCATGGATTTTGGTGCATTCTTAGATTTATCATGAGTGATATAACTGGAAAAGGATGAAAATGCTACAGCTTCTTGGAAGGGGGTGGGTTGAATAGAGATATATATTTATTTCTGCAGCATACATAGAAGGAGGAAGCAGAAGAAGAGGTATCCCTTCCTGCACAAAAACAATCTTGCCTGCAACGCAACGCAGGCACCCTTGCAGCATGATGCAAGGGTGCCTGTTTTGGTGCTAGGCTGCCTAAAGTGCACCAGAACAGGAAGAGGACAGGAATGCACCATATAATGTTAAAATATAGCAAATTACCGCCCTCTCAATTTCACGCAGCGCAGTACTGTGTCTTGCTGAGCTGTGTTGTGCGAGATATTGACGAATCTTCCCCCAATTTTTTGACTTTTGTGACTAGAAAGATCAGTTCTAAGAGTAAGCTCTATGCAGGGGCGTAACACAGGCCCCCGCAGCCCCTGCAGTGCGGGGGGGCCTCTCCGCTCCAGGGGGGCCCCTCGGGGCCCCCCTCACTCTAATAGGGAAGGAGACGGCTGCTGCACTGCCTCATAGTCTTACCCTTCGCAGTTCGCAAATAAAATAAGAGTTAACTGCCCACACGGACTTAGAGGCCCCCCAAGTCCCCCTAAATTAAACGGTGCGGGCACGCCTCGGTGAAGGCCTCTAAGCCTCGCTCTCTATTTATTAATAATTATGGTGCTGTGCGCACACCATTGCCGGCCTGAGCCTCTTAATACATTATTTAAATAGTGCGCGCAGTATGCCCGGGCCGGCTCTTCCTGATTAAATGGTGCGTGGGAGTGGCGTGCACCGCGCGGTTCCCCGGTCCTCAGGGTGGGGGCGGGGGCGGGGCTGGTGACTAATGCCTGCCACAGTCATGCGCAGTGTAATGATAAGTGCGTGTGACTTGTAGTGGCACTGACTCCTGAGAATGGTGCTGCCACTGTGCAAGACTACCTCCGTGCCAGGATAATTATACTAATAAGAGTATTGCTAGCCCCTGCTTGGTAGCTAGCCTTCTCGTCCTGTCATCACCTCCGAAGCTGCCTGCAGGTGAGTGAGTAAGATGTCCAAGGCACTGAGGAAGGGCAGATCAGGAGGAGTAGAGGCCCGAAACGAGCCCAAGTCAAATGCAGTGATCCGAGGTCTCTTGTTTGGTTCCCAGAAAGGCAAACTCTGCCTTCTATCTTTCAAAGGTCAGCTAATTAAGTACATCAAACACTGTAATAAAAATACTAGCAGCACACGGTTTTTACAACACTTAACATGACAGAAGCGCTATTTTTAATTAATGTTGTTAACTTTCCTTATCTAATTGTCGACACTCTCCATCTTTGTACCTCTTTTGGCCTCTGCTGAATAGTATTAAAGCTGCAACGTGCAGAGATGCTGCTTGAATTGGCATGGTGACAAACGACATTACGACAGTAAATTAGTGCTTGTAGCGGGGTTAGTAGCTGTGCTTTCTTTCATGTGTTTGATTAATGGTAAAGCTGCCTCCCACCCAGGTCTGTTTTTTGCTACTCTAGTTTTGTTACAGTTCTAACAGTAATTCACACGAGAAGGGTACATACGCAGCAGCAAAAACGCAGACAGCGGGTGGGCAGGCGGCGGACATGTCGCCTCACCTGCTCCCATCGCCTCGCCCACCTGGAGGGCTGTTTGAGGAGTAAACCCGGCGAGTCATTGCCCACTGAACTGCCCTGGGCCTGGTGGTGCCGCTCACCGTCCCAAGGTCGGACTCAGAGTGTAGTCTCAGAGAGGTGGGTGGTAGGTAATCATGAAATCCTGTTATGGGGCCCTGCCACTCCACTGCAGATTTCTTCTGCAGTGATTGGAATCTGAAGGGGGAGGGGACCAGGCCCGGTCAGCCCGCCTCCGCGGTAATTACCCACTGCCACAAAGCTGAGTCAGAGTCAGAGAGGCAGCACTCAGAGAGTGCAGGCCGGACCTGCTTGGCTCAGTTAATAATGGGCATTCGAGGGGGAGGGGGGGGGGGGGGGGGGGGGGGGGGGGGAGAAAGGTTCCTTAAAAAAATAGTGGAAAACTTGCAGTGTGCAGTTATTTGCAAAGTTTGGAAGGCATTCTCCCAACCATGATCTAGTAGAAGTTTACACATGTTAAGGGTGGGAATAAATAGCTATCCAGTGTGGGGATGGGCAGGGAGCAAGCAACCCTTGATGATTTTGGGGAACATGAATTTGATATGGGCTTAAATTATCTATATCCAAATTGGGAATGTGGAGGGAACACCCTCTAAATTTATGGGGCTGGGGGGAGGGGGGTGTTTCTATTTGGGTCCAACAAGTTACCCACTTTGTTCACTTGCCTTTAGTGTCCTAGTTATGTACTTGTTTTATAATCTTTGTAATTCCCTGACCTATTGCTAAGTAAACTTTGCACTTCGAGTAGGAGAGAGATGGAATTCACATTATAAACATTCTGCTTAAAGACTGACGTGAGCAACTGTTAGGGGTGCATATTTGAGATGGATATTGGTGGAAGCTACACTGTGAGCCAACGGACCGTGAGGAGCGCTATGATAAAAAGGGTGATGGGTGGTCATAGGTTTCTTTGAATAACTTTTTCTTCAGTATTTTGTTGAGGATGACATTTTGGCGGTGACTTGAAGGATGTGGTGCAAGGAATTCCAAAAAGAATCCCCTGAGCTCTCACTGTTTTCCGCATGCTGCTTTTATCTGCATGTGGGACTATTGGAGGACTTGACCTCAGGTTGTTTCCTGGTTTACATTTGGGGTCAAGTTACCGAGATAGAAAGGACCATATACTTGAAATTATTTGTATACATTACCTTTGAATGTAATTCTTAGTTTAATGGAAAGCCAGTGCAGCTCCTTCAAGGCAGGAGGTATTAGACTATAATAAACTGCCTCACGGGGAGGCACGGAGAGGCGAGTAGGTACTCAGAACACTTTACCCAACTGAACTAATATGGCAGTTTGGGTTTTTACCTTCCCTCCACCCCGTGAAGCCTAAAAGATCCAAAATAGGAGTCTTTTTGCTTTTAGTTCGACCATTGTTGTTTTTGAGCTTTTTTCACTCTGACTATTTGTCAGTAGTGCACAGGAATCTAGGGACCGGCAGGGCGTTAGTGTGTCTTGACCACCCATTTTCCTTCTGGTCCTGACGAAAACCCGGTACCTTCCATCCTACGGGTTGAAACATGTAGACCTCACACATAAGTGATACACACGGTCATAACACCTAAACGTATCCACACACTTAATTTTAATATTGTCCAGTTCCTTGAGAATAAAATTTCCACACAAGTATACCAGCACAATTTTTAACACTTTTTTTCACTTCACACACAAAATACCAGCTCCACTGTAGTCCAGGTGTCGCAGCACACCCTGATGGCACTCGGCTGTCAGGGTGGACCCCGATGATGAAGCATGTCACCGACTAGGTCGGTGAGTGAGGGGTTTCTTAAAAAAGGAAGGACTCGCTTCTTCTTTTTTTCATTCATCCCATTCAGACCGCTTTATCCAAGCTATCTCTGATGGTACTCCTTTCTTGTTTTGTTTATTACTGATACCCAGGGGATCAGGAGTACTCTCCGTTCACGTTTGTGAATCAATTCCCTTACTCTCTCCTTTGGTTGACTGTGATCATATCATTGCCACCTGAATGAATCACCACTAGATTGGGAACCGGCATGCCCTTGGCCATGGCGCCCCGCAGATCAGATGGCACCTCCGCTAGCCGCTGTCCGCCTACCCCCACCCAATGGTGGTCAATTCCCTTTGCACTTTGTATTCTCTCCTTGCGTGAATTCTTGAAGAGGTGCCCTGTTCTGCGAATAAAAGAATGGCCATACCAGCATACCTGGACCTTCTGACACGGTACACCTAGATCAAAGTTGAAAATGGATACAATCAGCGGGAGACGGGACAAGTGGAGAAAAACTGACTGACGACTCATGCTAATTGGGGGCGTACGTAACACTCAAAACATGTTGACTTCCAATGACCCACCTTCTTAATGGTTGCCTCAGGGTGGCCTAGGGCAGCCGCGGGCGTGGCTGCGCCGATGCGGAATGAATGAGATGTGAAGTGCGTTGTTTCCACACCCAAACATTCCAGAGCGCGCTTACATATCCTAGTGAACTGAAACCTAGTGAGAGGGATGCCATCAGCATGCAATAATACCCTGCTCTTGCCCCAAACCCCCCTCCCCCTCCCCCGGTCTAATCTGGAAAAAATTCTTGGCCAAGCTTACCGGGCAACAGGTGGCCCCCGCCACTGATCCTAGCTGGACCCAGGAGGTTCCCTTACCCAACGGGTCCGTTTTTGATCTCCGCACCCTGACCTGAAGGTATTCCCTGGTCAGGATTACGTCTTCCCAACGTATGCCCCCCTCCTTGTCTAATTTAGACACTGGTAACAATTCTGAAATCCTAAATGCTCCAAAAAATGCTAATGAGTATGCCAACCTGAGTAACTGCGTCTCGTAAGGAGTGAAGCAGATTCTGGGCAGTATTTCCAAGATACTTGTAAGTCTGCTCGCATCTATGGGTCTCCTACTGTCCTTCACTCTGGGTGCCAACGCTGCAAACCCCTCATTGCTCTTTTCACCCTTGGGTCTTTTGTGGGATCCGTCACTCCCCCTATGTCACGATCGCGGTTACGCGAACTACGTTACCCGGCATGCTCTGGGAGTAAACTACAACTCCCATGATCCTCCGCTCCGCGCCGCATTCTCGCAGGGATTGCTATAAAGAGAATGGCGGCCGGAGGATGGGTGTCGGGAATTCCGGTCATTCTGCTCGTTCTTGGCTCTTGTCCTGGTTCCAGTGCGGTAAGGGTGCTTGCACCGCTAATGACTTCCAGCGTTTCGCTGTGTGCACTTCGATAGTTCATTTCGACTTGGGAACCCAGTGGTAACGGTTGTTGGTGTTACCAAGCCCATTCTGGTTTGTTTTGGGGATTATCTGGTGGTTTGACTCGGTTGGCAATTCGGCCAACGGTGAGGATTTACTAGGTGTTATCAGACTTTCGATAACATCACAGACTGTTGGTGTTAACTTTACTTTGGTTGGATAAAACAAACCTATTGCCCAGCTAAGAGGTATTAGCTGGTATTGTGAACTCACTTGAGTCCAGTGGAGCTTTGTGGATGAACAGTGTTGTGTGGAGAAGGCTATTTTGCATCTCATTATTGTAAATATTAACTGTAAATTGAATCTTCTATTAACAGGGGTAAAGGAGGTGTGGCTACACTCTTCCCCTGTGATGTTTACTGGATTCAGTACTGGGGTATGTTACATTATCATGTGTATGATGTATAGCATATGAACACTGCTCTTCCTTGACAGGAAATCTCATTTCTGTCTTGTCTTTATACCTTTATTTAGTTACGCCTTATCAACCCCTAAGTCGCCTCTACACATCCACAAGGCATTTTTCTTTCTTTACGGGTATAGATAGTTATAGGCCCTTGTGTTTTGTTCCTGTCTTTCAGATCTCCCTCCCTGCTGTCCCCTTCCTTTCCTTCCCTGGTCTTGTTCATTATCCCCTCACTTAATCTTGTCAACGCTCTGTGCTGTCACGGATTTTCAGACATTGGCTCGATTTAGAGGTGGGCTTACCATTCTACAAACTGATCCTGAGGACTAACAACGTACCACCCTAAGCCCGCATAAAATGCTATTGCCGAAAGTTGTCTCCTCACTATAGCTAGTGATCTCCCGCTACCTTTCTGATGAACTATGAACTCTAGGACACTTTGTGGTGAGAACCTCTCTATTGACCCTAACCCCTTTAAGATAGTCAGGTATGATTGCCATGACCTCTCATACAAACTCTTGGTCTTGGGGGGCAAATGAAGCCGTTATCAACTCAGGGGCCGTGGGGCACAAAGCTTCCATAGTCCCTCCGGGAAGTTCGTCATCTGTTAGTCTGCTTGCGGCCATCGGGTGTGAAAGTCTGACAACTTAAAATGGGACAAGGCGTCAGCGACTGTGTTGTCCACCCATGGCACATGTTTGGCAGTAAAGTGTACATTGCGCTGCAAACATTGAAAGACTAATTCCTTCGATAAGTGCAGGACCCAGGTACATTTCACCCTCTGGTTGTTAATCGCCATCACTACTGACATGCTGTTTGACCACAATACAATATGCCTGTTTGTCAGAATGTCGCCCCACAGATGCAATGCCACAATAATTGGGAACAGCTCTAAGAAGGTAATATTCCTGGTGAGGCCTGACAACACCCACTCTTCCGGACAGTGCTGCATACACCACCTGGGACCTAAGACCGCCCCAAAACCCACACTGCCCGCTGCATTTGTGTACAATTCTAACTCAGCATTGGGGAGACCCGGCTGTTGCCAGACCATCGTCCCATTCATTTTTTCCAGAATTTCCTGACATCCGCAGAGAGCCTGGTGTGATGATCCTTGGCACGCAAGCCAGACATCGCCCTCACGATACTTCTTGAAAAGGCCCTGCCCTTAGGTATCATTCGTAGTGCAAAATTCAGCTGTCACACCACGACCTGCAATTGGTGAAGCGTCACCTTCCGTGCTGACAAGCAAGACTCAATGGCTGACCTGAATGCTGCTACCTTCTCCTGAGGAAGTCTGCAAACCCCCTCTCTGGGGTCTATTTCAATGCCTAGGAAAGTAAGCAGAGTGGTTGGCCCCTCCGTTTTCTCTGCAGCTAAAGGCAAGCCCAGCGCTTTTGCCAGATGCTGGAAGCCCAGCAGGACCTTCCTGCACGCATGAGAACCCTGTGGTCCCAGAAACAAAAAATCATCCGAGTAATGCACCACCTCAACAGATGTCACTGATGTTAGAAATTGCTGTACTGCCCACTCTAGAAACCTGATGAATCTTTCAAACACAGTGCACATGATGGAACACCCCATTGGCATGCAGAGGTCAATGAAATACTCTCCTTCAAAGGTGAACTCCAGGAACCTGGTGCCATAAGGGTGTACCAGTAGGAGGCGGAAGGCAGCCTCGATGTCTGATTTAGCCGTCAACGCTCCCTCCGCTAGCCCCTGTAGCTTCTGGATTGCCATATCAAAAGTGGTGTAACGCACTGTGCACAGCTCTGGGTCCAATTTGTCATTGACTGACAACCCTGGTGGGCTTGACAAGTTGTGGATAAAACTGAATTTCCCTTTCTCTTTTTTCGGTACCAACCCCAATGGCAAGCATACGAGGACGGGCCTTGGCAACAGTTGGAAGGGGCCCGCCACCCTGCCCAAAGAAACTTCCCTCGCGATTTTCTGCCTAGCCATCTCTATGTTTCGGAGCACTGAGCGTTGGTTGCGCGATGGAGCCGTGGATGGGATAGCCCAGGATGGAATGCGAAAGCCAGAACTAAAGCCAGTATGTACAAAATTTGCGTCTTGTAACTTGTCATATTTGCTAAGGAGGTGTGTCAGGACGTGAAGCTGGATGGGCATTGGTAAGCACCTAAGGTGCTTGGGCGGGGCGTCCCTTGGCTTGGGTTTGGGTGTGGGCAAGCTGCTCTTTTGGCCTCCCCAACTTCTTGAAGCATCTAATCTCTGGGTGTCCCTGAACGTCACAGAAGGAACAGCAGTGCTTAAACTTACATGCTGTGCCCCGGTTGCACTCGATCTTGTTGAACTGCCAGCAGGCCAATTTTTTATCTCCAGATCCCCTGTCCCCCAGAAAAGGCTGGCTCGTCTTCTTCACTGGTATCGCTGAGTAAAACACCGAGTGCCATATGTTAATCTCACGCTGGTCCAACGCTACCTCCGGATGAACAGCCTTCATTTGCCTGAATTTGTTGTCGTATTAGAGCCACCCTGTCCCTGGGAATTCTGACGCCGCCGCATGAATCATAGATATGTAACTGATTAATTGGGCCGCGACTGTGCGGTACCTTTCAAACGTAATAGCAGCGTAGATGGCGAACCCTGTGATCCAATTCTTGATAGACCAATCTACCCATACTCTTTTCTGCTTCAGATCCCCCTACTTCCCAGTCCACCCCGGCGTTTATGAGGTCAAACACATCCAGATACTCTCCCTTGAATATTCTTTCCTTGGTCTCGACTGGCACGTGCCACGTGATCCCCGCCGAGGGGGCTAACGCCATGGACGCCGACCCATAGATCAGTGGGCTGTATGCTAGTGTTGGCTGCCCTGGGACTATTGACCCTACGGCCATGGGGGATGCTATTGAGGGGACCATTGACCCTGCTGCGCTATTACTATGCGCTTGCTCTTGCAACGTTCCCGCCACCCCCACAGGAGATTGAGCCACATCCCCTGACTGGACCCACACCTGTGCTATACCACTGCCCTGATGTGCCACCACCGGTGGAGCGGCTTGTGCGGCGATAGGTGTCGGGGGCACCGCACCCGTTGTGACTGGTAGCCCCCCCATCTGCGGGACATTATTTAATGCTGTGGTGCCTGTCATCGCAAAGGGCCCCCCAGCCAGGCCCATGGAGGGCAAGTCCATCGGTTGCGCTGTGTCAGCCACCAAGACTGTCTTGTCTAACACCCCTGCCTCACCTGAGGTAGTGGCCTGTGAGTCCCCCGATTTGTTGCGCTTATCTGGTTGCGCTTCTTTAAACCTCTCTGGCGTACGCTGTACCCGCTTGGCCCACGGTGCGTCTTCCTGCGCGCTCGTACCGACCCCTTGCAACAATGTCTGTAACGCCCAGTCAATGCCTTTTTCTTTGGTGACCTCCAACAGCTCTGCCAGCGTGCGAAAATCGTCCTTTGTGGCTGGGGCATCCTTGCCCTTTCGAGCCCGCCTAGGACGCATTCGGCACTTAATGGAGACAGAAAAGCATTAGTCCTCGTTCTCTTCCCCTTGTAGCCTCCTTTCACCATGCAACCTGAGGCTCCCCACTGTCGTTTGTCCACCCTACTCCATGCGTTTGACCCCATGCGCTTGACCGGGCACTGACCATACCTACTCCGCCAGTGTAGCCCGCTTAACCTGATCATGCAATACCCCCCCAAAAGCACCCTCGCTCTCATGCTCATATTGGTACCCATGCATTGCTCAAGGATCAACCATACCACCATGCATTTGTTTTCCCCATGTCTTTGCTCAGGGCGCTGACCATACCACCACCAGCTAACCTTTACCACACATATTAGCCACATGCCGACATGCATACCCCCGGCCAACCCCCCTTTGGCTGTCTTGGTACCGGTAATACTCACCAGTTCCCTTACCTTCTGCCATCACAGTGTCCATATCCCTCCTGTTACCTGCGGCTACAACCACTGTGCTTTCTTTCCCGCGCTACTCATAGGCGGGGATCTACTGGCTTAGCCAATGCTTGTTGATAGCGTTTAAAGAGCGCACTCCCAGCACGCTTCCGCTTGGATCTAATGTCGTAACCAATGCTTGTTGCATGTCAATGCGCCGTCATCCCTGCTAGAGGGGCTCTCGCTCGGCTGTCAAGCCCTTCCACGCGCGCCTGCGCCCCTATTCGCTAAGTTGATGACGCACACAGATTGCCCTGCCGCCGCGCGCTGCTATCGTTACTCCTTGCTTCGTGCCCGAGCCGCGACGCTACCGGACAAAACGTGTTAGCTATCGCGCTTCCGACCCACAAGCGTAAGAGCGTATTGTTCTCTTTGCCGCAGAGCGCTCCTGTTAATCCAAGCTATCTGCCGCGCACAGTTGACCCCCCCTCCCGAGCTCCGCTCTCACACCTTCTTGCGACTCGCCCACAGCATGATTCTCGGTCTGGGCCCAAGCCGGGGCTCGCGGCCACAGTCCACCATCCTGCTTATGCTCCGGATCTCAATCCATCGCCAACTCCATAATTATATACAGAATCGGCTCACACTAGAACGACTCGCCCACAGCATGATTCTCGATCTGGGCCCAAGCGGCGGCTCGCAGCCACAGCCCCCCCTGCTCATGTTCCGGATCTCAAACCATCGCCAATTCCATAATTATATTCCGAATTGGTTCACACTGGAACCGTAACTGAACTCAAACTATGCCATCACTGTGAGGCCCACTCACCTGCTAACAGGTCGAACAACCGCCAATGCTCCACGCGGACCACCGGTGCTAACGCGGCCCTCTCGGGTAACTCTTCTGTGACGACCTCCAACCTTGCTGCAGGTAAATGGGCAAAAAGGGCGGCGTTATTGCTCCTCTGGCTTTTAAACCCCACTCCAGTTCCTGTTCCCTGGGGACCCCGCGTGACGCGTATCCAGTTGTGTCGTTTCTGGAATTTCCTGCTAGCTAGCCCTCACCCTCCTCTTCCGGGTCTCTTGACCCGGAAGGGATTCCTACCCTGTTCCGCCCTTTGCTGCACCTAAAGGCTCCACCCCCCCTTGGTGGGGTGGCGCCCGTCAGTACACATGGTAGGGCGCCGGTCACATCTGCATAGCACCCATCTCAGTACGAAAGCACATATTCACAGCTTTCAGCACATTCACACATCGCAGAAATATACACAGAACAGACCAGGCACCTAGAAAACACAGGCACCAGGAGAAACTCACTGATCCCCTCCTGAGACATGGAGGACATCATGTGCACAGAGCAGAGACACCTGGAGTAAAGAGACACCCGCAGGACACA